>NW_009228784.1:0-308 GCF_000690835.1 Fulmarus glacialis
CAGCCCCTCCTTGTTGCTGAGAACAAGGTTCAGCACAACACCTCTCCTTGTTGTCTCCTCTATCACTTGGAGACGGAAGTTATCATTGACGCATTCCAGGAAACTCTCGGTTTGCTTATGCCCTGCCGTGTTGTCCCTCCAACAGATATCGGGGTGGTTGAAGTCCCCCATGAGGACCAGGGCTTGTGAATGTGAGGCTGCTCCTATCTGTCTATAGAGGGCTTCTTCCGCTTGGTCTTCCTGGTCGGGTGGCCTGTAGCAGACCCCCACTGTAATGTCACCTGTCCCTGCCCTCCCTTTCATTCTGA
>NW_009228784.1:548-25054 GCF_000690835.1 Fulmarus glacialis
TAGAGTCATTTAAGTTGGGCCCCCGATGAAGCTGTCTTACTGGCTGGAGTTCCTTTGTGCCACTCTTCAGGTGCTCTCCCGCTGACCTGTGATCCTTCTCCAGGCTCTGGGCATCTATTGCTGGCACTGGCATCAAACTGACATTTCAGAGTCTTCAATGTGCATCCATATGTCTACTTAGACTTGGCAGATAGATAGATGTGCTAACTGGCTGTTCCGTTCCTCCATTCCCTGGGAAAATTTTATCCCTTTAAGAACAACTTAAAAAATGGATTTCTACCTGAAACAAGCAAGGAACAATTAAGACTCTTCATCCACTTCTTCAGCCTTAGGGCACCAGTGACCTTACCCTATGCTCGGACCCCTTGAACAACTCATCAGCCTACCTAATTCTCTTAAAAAGCGACAAGGATGGGGATGAAGCAAAGGAACCCCACTCTTTGATGAGGTTTCAAACCTTCTTTCAGGTTTAGTATGTACTCTCAATGGACTATCTCCCAGAGGAAGAGATAAAACAGAGGATGCCAGATGTTCCTGGCAGAAGCACGTTGGGCTTAAGCAGCACAAAGCCAGCACCGCTGATCACTTTTTTTTCTGCTGTTGTTGAACTATGAGAGGGACATACCTAAGGATTGCACTAGCTGGCACTTTTCCTGCAGACTGAACTGGCCCAACTACAGTTAGTCAAAAAGGTTCCATCTAGGTTGTTTTTCAGAAAAAAATTGGGGTTTCAACTAAGAAAAAGCTCAATTTTTCCAAGGAAAACCTTTGACTTAGGAAGTGTAATCTTAGTTTTGAAGGCAGAATAGGATGTGATATGCTATTATGATACAGCCCCCATTTCTCTCTAAAAATGTATAAGCTTGAGTCAAAAAAGAGGTCCATTGGTTTTAAATTGAAAAATAAGTACTTTCCAAAAGAATAAAGAAATTCTTACAAATTTAATTAATTTTCTAGTTGCCAAAAACACCTCCCTCCCCCAAACTAAGATAGCTATGAACATGTACAGGAGTACATTGAAACAACATGCTAGCAATCTAATAAAAATATTTACTTACATTGACTTTGATTCAATTAGAGTTTTATTCTAATTATCAACAGAAATTAACTACCTTTCCTTATTAGACCCAAAATAAACTAAACTCAATTATATTCTACCCACTTGAATAACTCACAGGGGGAAATTGTGTGAAGAACTGAATACCCTGTTCTGCCTGGTGAGGGGTGCAGCCTGCTCAGCACCTTGCAGGATGAAACCTTCTGAGTGCTCCCCTCTCTGCAGGCTTGCTCTGCAACTCCCCAGCCCTTGAAGGGATCACAGATACGTGAAGGGATAATGAAGTCTCTGTCTATACAATTATAATGAATTACTAAAAGTATCAGAGTTGCTGTAAATAAGTCATTATATCAGGCTCATTTAGCCTGATTCCTACCCTCAGATGGCTTGTAATACAGTCCCGGCTCTGAAAGTCAGCCATTCCTTCGCAATTAGATTTATCACTAATCAAAAATGGAAGCTATCTTGCCAGCTCTGAATTGCGCTTGGAAATGCCGAGTTGGGCTCAAGCCTCAAAGCTATATTTATTCATTTATTCAAATTTAAAAACCACCCATCTGTAAAGATTTAGATGGCTTAACTATTAATTAAAACTTACAATGACCATCTAGCGAGGTGCAGCGCCCCCGTTAGCCCAGCCATCTAGTAAATCACAGCAGCAGAAGAGCTCCTTTCACCTCCCGTCTCCTGGCAACACAACTTCCACTTTCCTCCAAAACTCCATCCAGTAAATGGTTTACAGCAATCGCATCTCTGCAAGCCGCAATCTTCCCTTTTCACAAAGCCCAACAGGATGACCTGTCTTGCAGGGACCGCGCGGCCAGACCTGCGCCGGCTGTACTTGGAGGCAGAGCTCTCACCGAGCCGGGGTTGGTGGTGTGCTGGCAGATCGGGGCTTGGCGCTGTCTGTCTGTCCTCCCACATGAGGGGAGTTTGCACTCCAGCACCGTGGGGGACTTGCTACTGGCCCAACACTGTCTTAAAAGGCATCTCCTTGTCTCCTTCACCACCCTATTTGCCGCACCAGACTGTATGGTGGCATCTGATGCCTGGCTCCCTGCCGAGCCATGCTTGCTCCTGACCCGCTCCGTTTCCTCTCCCTTTTGGGTCCCAAATAACTGCATGGAGAGAAAAAGGATTTTGTGTCCTGGAAGGTCTCAGGTCACTTCTAATTCAGGGCCAAATGGTCATGCAGAGGTGAGGACAATACCTCTCCCCCACTGCCAAACACACCCACAAAATCCCAGTTAAGTAAATTCATCTTCTGCAAATATGTATAGGGCCAGGATACCAAGCAACATGCTGTGTGGGTGGATGTAAATAAAATCCCTTTACCATTGCAATCTAGCCATCTCTTGGTAGCCATGGCAACCAAATAACAGCACTCAGATTCTGTCATCAGTGACACAGCATAGAAGTTTATATAATACTACACCAAGTTTCACACAAGGAAGTCAAAAGGTAAAATTGTATTTACCTAGAGCTACAGTAGGAACCAGGTATGTGTGGGAAGAGACATCTGGATATGACCAGATTATATTTTGTAGTTTAATCCCTTTACTGTCTCGTAAATAGGTTTCGGTGTCAAAATACTCTTTGAAATTGCTCCTCAGTGAAATTCAGTTCAATGAGCAGCATTCTGTGAGTCTCTATACAGAGTCTCCAAGGCTGCTTTGAAGACATGAAAGTATTTTTCTACCACTGTGTGACCTCATGAGATTCTAATATCAGATATACTTCACATGTAATTCTTGGTCCCTGAGGGGATGATTAAGGAGAGGAAGAACTGTTTTGTCTAGGGACAGGAAATTTGTGGGAATAAGAAGTATCATGTGGAGCAGATGTCCGTTCTTCACAAGGCAGCAACCCAACCCCAGCCTCCATCCAGGTATCCTCTGAGGCCTGCTTTTTAGGAAAGTACAGTCTTAGCTATTAGGTAGAGACTGGTAAAGGAATAATATTAAAAAAAATCTTTCTCTTTTTCTCCCTAGATTGTATTCTGTTGCCCAAAATATAACGTGTTCCACAGAACGGACTAATTTCAACAAACATTCTCTCTTGCTGACTATAATGGGCATATAAAAAAGGGAATATAAACCAGAAACATTAATATAATCTCAAGCTGAAATTTTGTCAAGCATGGCATAAGGTTTTTGCAATTTAATTTTACTACTTCATTACAACATGTTGTTCGGTAGAGTTCCGTTAACCGTAACTATAACTGTTTGGTATATGGAACTAATTGATGTAGTAATTGACTGGCATCACGCTATAGATTTCAGTAAAGTGGTCACAGTATGCTAATGTGTATGTTTATCTGTGGCAGTGTGGTCCAAGAAAGCTTTTCTCAGGAAACTGTGTAGGACTTGGTGCTGCAGGGTGGGAACATGGCTCTGTCCCTTCTGATATACCAACCAAAAAAATAGGAAATGTTGTACATCTGGTGAGGTTTGATGGTACAGAGCTTCCCAGCTGTGTAAAAGAGGAGTTCCCAAGGTGCTCAGAAGCATCCTCTTAATTTTCTTCCTAGTCCCTTGGTCTTGAGTGTAAAGTCTCAGTGTAGCCCCCAAGTCATAAGGATGAGGTGCAAACTGATCATAAGGGAGGATGCTGCTATGTGAAGAAGCTCAAAAATGGCACCCGAGCCAGTGTACAAAAATGAAACCAGCTCTTAGCTCTCCATAGCATGGAGGAGCACTGCATGAACACCTCACACAAATCCGTGCTGCTAGTTTCCAGAACAATGAAGTAAATATCTCATGGCTAAAACTTCCTTTAAGAGCTCATGGTAAAGGTAAGTCTATTGATTTGATCCATGAGACCTTACTCCCTACTCTGTCACAGTGGTTTACACCTCTCTGACACCAGTATTACAGTAATAAACCAGATCCATCATATTCATATGAAAACCAGTAATGTGCATTGGAACTATGCAATTAAACAGGATAATATGTTTCAACAAAACAACTGTTTCAATCCAGCAGAAGCAGCAGGAAATAATTTAATTTTATTTTAGAAAACTGTTCTTTTTTTGTAAAGAACATTTTAAGAACTCATAACAATTTGAGTAAATGTGAAGGAAGTCTTTAGTCAGCACTCAGAAAATGAGAAAATGGATGATTTAAGATGCAGAACCTATAAACTTGGCCTCCAGGAAGTTATCAAAGCTAGCAGAGGATCTGATGATAAAAGGGACAATTTAAAAGAATAAGAAAATGCAGTAGAATAAAAAGCAGGGACAAAAGCTACATGCATTAAAGCAATTATTGTTCAACTTGCTGCAGTGTAACACATTAATACAGCACAGACTTTACATGCAATTTTGTGAATTTAGCAAAAATGAGAGGAGGTAATTTTGAAATCTTCAGATCAAATGGATACATCAGAGATTCGGACGTTTGATCTGGGCATCACTTTAAAAGCAGAAATAGTGCCGTGGGGTCCAGGATGATCTGTGGTTTTGTGGTGGGTTGACCCTGGCTGAACGCCAGGTGCCCACCAAAACCGCTCTATTGCTCCCCTCCTCAACTGGACAGGGGAGAGAAAATATAACGAAAGGCTCGTGGGTTGAGATGATAAGGACAAGGAGATCACTCAGCAATTACCGTCACGGGCAAAACGGACTTGACTTAGGGAAATTAGTTTAACTTTATTACCAATAAAAATCAGAGTAGGATAATGAGAAATAAAAACCAAATTCTAAAACACCTTCCCCCCACCGCTCCCTTCTTCCCAGGCTCAACTTTACTCCCGAATTCTCTACCCGTCCCCCCCCACCAGCAGCACAGGGGGACAGGGAATGGGGGTTGCGGTCAGTTCATCACACATTGCCTCTGCCGCTCCTTCCTCCTCAGGGGGAGGACTCCTCACACTCTTCCCCTGCTCCAGCATGGGGTCTCCCTCCCATGGGAGACAGTTCTCCACAAACTTCTCCAACATGAGTCCTTCCCACAAGCTACAGTTCTTCATGAACTGCTCCAGAGTGGGTCCCTTCCACATGGTGCAGTCCTTCAGGAACAGACTGCTCCATGTGGGTCCCCCCCAGGGTCACAAGTCCTGCCAGAAGACTTGCTTCAGTGTGGGTTCCTCTCCAAGAGACCACGAGTCCTGCCAGGAGCCTGCTCCAGGGCGGGCTTCCCACGGGGTCATAGCCTCCTTCGGGCACATCCACCTGCTCCGGCGTGGGATCCTCCATGGGCTGCAGGTGGATATCTGCTCCACCATGGTCTTCCATGGGCTGCAGGGGGACAACCTGCCTCACTATGGTGTTCACCATGGGCTGCAGGGAAATCTTTGCTCCGGCACCTGGAGCATCTCTTCCACCTCCTTCTTCACTGACCTTGGTGTCTGCAGAGTTGTTTCTCTCACATATTCTCACTCCTCTCTTTGGCTGCAGTTGTGCAGGTTGTTTTTTCCCCCTTCTTATATATGTTATCACAGAGGCACTACCACCATCACTGATGGGCTCACCCTTGGCCCGAGCCGGCTGGCATTGGCTCTATCAGACATGGGGGAAGCTTCCAGCAGCTTCTCACAGAAGTCTCCCCTGTAGCCCCACTGCTACCAAAACCTTGCAATGCAAATCCAATACAGGTTTCAACATCAGGTACTACAACAAAGGCTCGATGTCGTGTCGCGCAGACCTCGTGTCACAAGCACAGCCTGTTCTACAGCAGGTGTTAACACCAGTGGGCCTCCTACCATGTCTGGTAGATTGCATATCTGTACATCATCTTACTTAACCACAGATTTAAGACTGCACAGCCTTCCCTGTCAGGGTCAGGGCCTGGTGTTGGCCATGTTGTAATGACAGACATACACGATATAGGTGTTAAAAGCCATACAGGTCTTAACTTTAAGAGTGACTGAGTCTGACTTAGTAATCAGTTGTTGGACTCTGACTATCTGTGTAGTCAATGGAGTAGGCTCTACATTCAGACTGCCTATGACAGATACTAACTTTGGGCATTATGGCTAGATCATGACATCCTTACTCACATCCACTAAGTTCTTACCTCTACTGGTTGCAAAGGGCCTGGCAGCCCTGTCTACTACCCCTCTGAGTCATTCATTGCTCTTCTGTCAATGAAGGATGTCTTAACAGGCATCATCTCAGTCTAGCTTAGGTGCTGTGGTAGATGGTCTGAATATGGTCCATGTCTATGCTGCTAAAATAGAAAAGGGCCAGGGACTCAGCCTCTGAACCTCAGACTAGGTAGGGTGGACAATGTCCACACTGCCTTGCACAAGGCCCTCTAGAACAGTCTTGTCTTGGAGAGAGCTGTCGGAGACAAACCAGCAGATGAGCCATTTGGATGATCAAAGATACGTTGTTTGACCTTGTTCCCTGGTAAAATAGACCTATACAACCTAATCAGTTATGCAACACAACCCACAGGCTGATGTAACATTCCCAGTATGAAAATGAAGAAGAAAATCCAGATGTACCTAAGAAGGTCAAAGTCTGCATTCTAAAACATTATCTTAGGATATAGCTTACAGTATTTATTAGCACCTCTATAAATATTGAGATAGAGATCCTCATACTATCCTAGCAGATAGCAAAATAATCCTGTGTCTAGTTAGGCAGCCGCAGGGTGGCTTTTGTCACACATACAGGGACTGGCTCCCAAATCAGGAGGCACAAAATTCCGTTTCATGTTTGCCATCTCCCACCTCCTCCCCATCCATTGCCCATACTCCTGAGGCTCAATTTCTGTTCTTTGTCCCTTTGAAATCTATCTAGGATCCACACTCTCTCCCCAGTGCCATGAGGATGTCGGAATCTGCTCCAAGTAGGGGATATTAGAGTAAAGCTGACAGAATGGGACCTAAATCTTGTTTACCCTTCCCACACCCACGGATACGCAATACCACACAGTAAGGACATTAGGCACATTCCTCCTGATACTGGCTGTAATGAGAAACAAGAGGTAATGAGGTGATTTATTATCCTTTGTCCCCCCCAAAGACCTCAACACACTCTGGCTCTGTCCCGTACTCCTCAGCAATTGATTTCAGAGGGACAGAACTCTATTCACTCTTTTGCTGCAGCAAAATATCCTGCCTGTTCCCCGACACAAACAAATGAGGAGACCAGGCAAGTGGCCAGGTTCTGAGAACTTTCCCTCATAAAAGCAATATATGTGCTTATTGTTCTTCTAGATTACAAAAATTGGAAAGGAGAAGAGAAAACAGTAAATTGTGCAGTTTATTTTATGGAATGGAAAACACAGCAGCAAACCACGACTGCAGTGAAGTCCGTTTAGCCATAAACATGTCAGGGCTTGATGGAGAGTGCCATAGCCACGCAGATGAGTCAAGATTCCCCAAGAGGAGTTTCCACCGAGTTCAGCACAGTTTACCAAATTTTATAGAGAATGAAGAACTGTGGAACTACTCCAGTCGCTAACTATCCCCCAGCTTCAGACAGCCCATCCCTTAACTGCTGTCAGTCTTTTGCACTCCTGGGTGCCCTGAAGTCTTGGAGTCAGAGTCCTGTTGTGCCAACATTGTACAAACAGAAATGAACAAACAGTCCTTGTCCTGGAGACATTATAAGGCTATCTTCAGATTTTTCCTGTACTTTAAACATGTGTCTGAATGGAATCTAAGGAGGGGATGAGATATTTAATGTAGAATCGTGAACTTCTTGTTCAGGATAGATTAGATTCTTAGGCTTTCATGCTAGAATGCTTTTCTTCACCCTTGATCCTCTTGGTTTCTTTGAGGCTCTTGATGAAATAAAAGTGGCATGGATCCAAATCATGCTGCTGAAAGGCAGGCACCAGTACACCCAATGATATTACTGGTACCACTGAGCACACCAGGGTATCCAGGCTGGTCTGGCTGAACAGGCAGCTCTCCAAAAGAGTGGTGTTGATACTGTCATGGCATACTGAAAAGTTTAACTAATGCTTATTCAGTTTCACGCTGTGTGGGACAACAACAGCAGGGTGAGCAACTCAGTCTGCCTCCAGTCCACAGCTGCCAGGGTCCAACTTCTTACATCACTGAAGGAAAAAAGTCACGATCGCTCAGTTAGGCAACTCTGTGTCATTTATCAGCTTGGTCCAGTGGCTGCTTGGAGTCACCAGAAATGTCTGTTGTTTTCACTGGATCGGTCTTTGTAAGCCCTGAGGTAGCACTAGTGTCATACCAGATTATAATCGCAAACTGAACTGATAGGCCCAGTGGCCTTCTTCATTAGAAATACAATCTCCATAACGTAAGTCTGGGAATCTAAACAGTTTTTCATGTACTGAGTAAGTTACAATTACATGAAGCAGAGCCAACAAGCTTGAATTTCAAAATAACTCAGGGAAGAAAAAAAAAAAGTCCTTCTCTTAATACAAAGGATTATTCTTCTGCGAGACAAATACCCTAAAAATCAAGCTGGCATTCTGTTTGCAGCACTTACAGTGTTTATCTCATGCTGTTTTGCATCATGCAAGAGCAATATTTAAAGAAAAGCTAGCTTTGGATGCTTCCATTAATACTGCAGGCAATTCTTTTGGAGTCTCTTAGGGCTTTGTTCTTTCCTCTGAAACTATCTCAGGACTGTAATGTGGCCAACAGGTTTAATCTGACACCCTATGTTGCTTCTTGCTCTGCAGCAAGGAGATCAAGGGGAAACCACGTACCCCCTGGTCATTGCTTTGAGAATCCTGCCACCCAGTTCATCTGGGCTTGGGGTCTACTTTGGCAGACAAGCTACAAGACACACCTGCAGTGTGCCACAAGGCATTGGGAGGAGAATTCGGAGCTACCACTGAGCAGGCTTTGGTCTGAGTGTCCCAGAAAAGCTGTGGCTGCATCAAGCTGGTGCTGTGCCCAGAGTAATTAGATCTGCCTCTCAAGAAGACTAAGGAGCTTGGGCAGAATGACAGGGCAACGTAATTATACCGCTTCTGGAGCTAATTCAGGGACCACAGCATTAGGCTGAATTGTGTAGCCTAGATATTTCAGAAGTTACTCCATTTTGAATTATCTGTCTTTGATAAGAACTCACAAGAGAGAGATTTAGCGCTGCAGCTGTAGGTACCCATCCACCTCTCCCTCCTACTTCTATTAGCAGTGCCTCCTGGGGTGTTTTCCCTTCCAGTCCCAAAATTCACGGTACAGCCACAGGAGCGTTAGCCCCCCTCCATGCTCCAGCCTCCATCAGGATCACAGTCCAGTATGGCTCTCTGTCAGAAAGGCATCTGACACAGCTTCCCATTCAACCTAGGAAAAGAGCTTACTCCAGAAGTTTTCAGGATTGCAGAATGGGGAAGCACAACATTAAAGGAATGAAAACTAATGGTGTCAAGCACAAAGGAATCAGGTTAGGTTAATAATATTGGAAGGTCATTATTAATTTTTGCTGGCTTTTCAGAATTTTTTTTTTTCAAAGCAGCTGAGATACGTTACTATGATAAGCACAGCATAAATGCTCAACCAGACAGTCAGACACTGTACCTTCACCTTATTATGTGTGACTGAAACTGCAAACAGCTCAGATCAATCTCGGAGATATTAAATTAGAGCTGAATCTCTCTCTATCTCCCATACAAAGTGAGCCGAGCCAAATCTGAGATAATGCCCATAACAAGAGACATTACAAACCATATTCTACTGGGTGAAGATTTATTTTTAGTTTTTCCACAGAATATTTCTGGTTATATGAACAATGGGAAAGGAGAGAAATTCTCAGCATTAGAAATGCATTGAATCTGTACATGCATTATGTAGCAGCTAGAGGTTCTGTCTTTAAGACAGGACAGAATAATGATTCTTGCATAAAGTAACAATATGATAACTAAAAAGAAGGCCTGGGTTGGAATGGGTAGCAGAGAACATTACAGAATCACAATAACACGGGCATTTGAAAATGAGGGCAAGTAAGTTAGCAACCCAAGGAAAGAAAAAGTAGATATAATGAACAGAAAGGAAACATTCATTATGGGGTGGGTGCAGAGCAAGGAATAAGTTAGATTCCTAAACTAAACTAAATTAGCACATACTGGCAGTTTTCTATCTCTTCACCTTTGAAAAAGCATCTTCTCCCACTCCACATACTGTTACTGCAGTTCTTATGAGGACAAAATGGGTCTTGCATCCTAAGCACTGAGCTGAGCATCGTTGTCATCATCATCCTCACAACTAAACTGGTTTAGGCCATCTCAGACAGTTTAGTGATCATTTTTTGGCTATGCCTATAGTCATAAACAGAACAGAGACAGGTTGTAGGCTAGCATGCTGTCCTAGGATCATCCAAAGTGGTTATTGCTAAAAGCTCTCTGGCATATTTTTGTCTTTTTGTTCTACTATTTTCCCCAGACAGTTTCTGGACACAGATGGGGAATAACCTTGGTGAGGGACAGTTTGAATGTGTACACTCTTTTTTGATGAGTGCGGGGAGAGGTTTTCCATGTGGAGATGAATTGTGCTGTGCCACCTGGCCTCAGGGCCAGAGTGTGCTCCTCGGTCTGTTTTATTTGGTAGTGCAAAATGAAGACTTTGAGAATCATAGAGGTCAAATAAGGTACCAGAACACAGGAAAAATGGCAAACATAGTCATTATTCTTAAATAGGGAAAAGATCCGTCAACATCAGTTCCTAGAAAAAATCTAGAACAAATAATTGACTAAATAATGTGAAGGATAACAAGAAGATAAATAATAGTCCACTGGAATTTATCACAACCAGATTGCATTAAACCAATTTAAGTTCTGTCTATGGCAAGATCTTATAGAGATGAGGCAGTTAATTTCACATATTTTGATCTTAACACTGTCTCATATGACATTCTTACTAAAAAATCTACACATGTATGGCGGAACTTCTATAGTATGGGACAAAATTTACCAGATAATCATATAATGAGAATATTTTCTGTAGTTCACTGTTAAGATGGAAGGAGGTACTGAGTGGTACAGAGGGACCTGTCTTGGATCTCACTCTATCTGGTATTTTAATTAATGACCTGGATGATGGAAGAGAAAATATTAAATATTAAATCTGCAGATGGTCTGAAGACAAGCAAATGCATTGGAGGACAGACCTAGAATTTAAAAAGAACATGAGAAATTAAAATGACAAATAAAATTCAAAGTAGATAAATGCAAGATATGACACTATAAGGCAAAAGTAATCAACAGTATACATGTGGTGTACAGTACAACCAGTAAGGCACTCTTCTTTAAGACAGGTTCTGAAGGTTGCAGGGGTACCCAGGCAGGGTTGTGCAACAGGAGCAAGTTTGTAGAGCGAAAGAGCAAGGGCTGAGGAACTAACTCTCTTGGGTTCACTTTTAGAGGGTTTACTTCAGTCTAGCTCTAGGCCGGTCTTGCAGACTAACTGTCTAACTTGCAGAGTAACAGAAAATGCTCAGGAAGTGCACTCTTGAGGAGCACCTTTTGATTTACTTCCATCCCAAAGGAAAGCAGGTCATGCACTTCAAGGATGCTCTGTAATGCAAAACAAAAACTGTTATGTCGGGATAGAGTCAACCGCTTCAAAAGTACTCTTGTAACAACTGAAATACTAATGTACATGCATACCATCGGGCATCATAAGCTGAACCCAACATCATTTTTCCATTGCAAAAATGGCAGACATCAGATCAGGTTTTACATGCAGAAGAACAGCTTGCAAGACATACTGTTTTGTTCCACTTTTTTTAAGAGCTCAGCTGAAGTGTTCTGTTTAGTTCTGGGTATCGGAAAGACAAGCTGGAGTCAGTCTAGATGAAAGCGATTTTGAAAGTATGACTTATTGGGAAAGATTAACGCACTTGCGATTGTTTAACTTAAAGACTGGTTGGGGAGATGACAACAGACCACAAACACTTTTAGAGAGAAGAGAATAATGTGTTCCCTCTTCCCATAACGGACAGCGCAAGCAAGAGTAACAGGAAAAGTCCTCTAAATCTATGCGTAGAGAAGCACTGTCATAGATTGCCTAGGGAGATACGGCAGTCTCTATCCAGGAGGATCAGTAGCAATTAGACAAGCAAGAGGTATAAAAGATTCTTCCTTAGGCTAGGTGGATGGACTAGACAGATTCTGAAGGTCCCTCCCAATCCAGTTTTTCTATGACTCTGTGCTCACTCCTCCCGAACTCAGTGGAACTACAATATTTTTTGAAAGGTTCTTGTTCCAAGCAGTGGAGAGCAGAATGTTTTTCGTCACAGAACAGCTTTGGATGTTTTCCTGGGATACAGTCTGAAGCTGCTAAGGTGAGAAGGTCCTAGGAACCCATCTTGCATATCTGACTTCTGTGGAGGTCCCACTCCTTTTGCCACTGAACTACTGGAGGGAAGAGGTGTTTCCCTCCTCTTCAGACCATGGTTTCAAATAAATGTGGTTATCCTTAGCTGGGAGAGACCATGGCAGTGCAGATCGCATGCAGAAATAGAGTTTTAGGTGACCTAGAAAATGTATTGTCTGTGTATTTGGGCATTTGAGGAAGTGCTGAGAACTGAGCGATTAGGCCTTAGATTTTGCCTAAATTCCACATCAAGCATCTGAGCTCTTTGGTATATGTGAATCTAAGCAACTTACTTCAAATGATATAAGAAGATTCTGGCAAAGACTGGAACACAGCCTGTATATTCTGTGCTTCTGTCAAGTGCCTTTAACAGAAGAACATGAGGACACCAGAGAGTAAAAAGAGGAGAGGTAACTGGAATTACCAGTTGCAGTGGCATATTCACAGGGCAAGCACCTGACCACTGACTGCGATCCTTATGTAGAAGAGGATACTATCTAGATTCAGGTAGTAGTAAATTGCTGTTAATTGCATAATCTGTATGTACAAACCTAGCTTACACGCAAACTCCAAAGGGGAAAAGTGGCTACCTGTTGGTCTGCACAATTCCACTTTCCTCTTCGGCATGGTACAAATGGCAGCAAAAGAATGCCTTTTCTGAAGGAGCACAAAGTCCGCCGCAACAGAATGTGTGCTTGAGCAGATGCTCAGAAGCTCAGAGTACGTTGCCCCTTGCAGAATGAAGGCCAGGCTTCTCACACATCAGAGGGTAGCTGATCTTCAGGAACAACATGACATTTAGCACCGAGTCAAGAGAAACACAATGGCCTAAGCAGTGCTGAATTATGGTGTTGATGACCACATGTGCAGTGACATTTTAAAAATGAGCACTGTCTTTTTAGTGCTCTACAAACTACAAACCTGATCCTTTAAAGCCTCCATGCGTGGAATTCACATTGACTTGTGTGTATATGGAGGACTAGCCAGGTCAAGCCCAGAATATTAAATAAGCACTTGTCATTCCTGATGTCGCTGCTTAGAACTGGCATCACATTCTTTTGTTTAGGCAGAAAGTGTTCAAAACTTTTCCATACTCTGGGCTTTACTGAACTGAGAAGACTAATATTTATAGAGCAATTATTCCAGGAGGGAAATCTACACTCTTTTTCACCCCTCAAAAAAACCCCCAAATCTGAAATAACATTGGCAATATCTACCAACAAAGCAATCACTGAAACAAATAGTCAATGTTAAAAAGAATATGAGGCCATCCCAGAACAGCCTCCACCTTATTAGGCAGTCTAGACAGTCTGGCTGCAATAACATGAAGAATTTGGCTTTCCCAAGCTACAACGTATTATTTTTAGCAGCCAAAATGCTCCATAGGCAAGGAGAGCCATACAGCCAAGTTTTATTTTGTCAGTGCTGTTAATTTTTTACTTACAGTGGAATAAATTGTAAAGGTGTAGGCATTAGCCGGTGGGGTCTGAATCTGGCCTCCAGGAATCTGCAGTTTAACTCTGTGTCATCCATACATTGAAGCCTCACTGAGATCAGCCCCTGCTGAAGTCAAGATCAGACTTGTCCCTAGAGGAGGTTAACTCTAGAAACTGTAGTGGTCTGCACAGTTAATTTACTCTCCAGGGAAAATATATTAAGAACCTGTAGCTGTGGCATAACTCCTCTCCTTACAATGTATGAGAACCTGCAAATTCCCCCATTTTATGAAAACAGATCATGTCCCTTAAGTATCTGGGAAGCAATCATGATGGTTTTCCATCAGGCAAAGTTTTGCTTCTCTGAGCCAGAACGAAAAAAAAAAAGGGAAATATAGGGATAAGAATGAATGCTGATTTCTAGAATACTGGGGAACTGCAAATATAATTGACTAAAAGGTAACATACAGAAACAGAGCGTCTTTAGGTAGTGGTTGATACACCTACTAAATTCATGATATTTTTTTAACTAGGGGAGCTTAACAAATGTGTAAAGAGAGTCCATAGGACAAATTCTTGTTAATTGCAGACTTGATAGCTAAAAGATGAACAGTCCATGAGTAGAAACACCAAAGGACTAGCCATCATTACATGAATGGCAGATGGCCTGAGCGGACTTTGCAACCTTGTTTATGAAAGTTGTTTTCCATTTGAATGACAATGAAGAGGAAATGTAATGAAATGAGGTTACTCTTTCACTATCCATGGGTTGGATCCAGCTCTCGCTGAAGTTGATGATGGTTTTGTTCCATGTATAGTGGCCACCTGCTGTAAATGGTTAGCTAGACTCCACTTTCAGGTATATTTTAGGGAAGAATCTGGGAAGAATGTGACTCAAGGCTTGCTTCACAGCAAGACAGTTAGGTTCACTTCCCAGCCCCACATAAAAGCCAGTCAATTCTTATTTCTGGGTTTTTAATTCCTTCAGGGTGATAATATACCTGGTACTACATGCTTGTACAGCACATTATTACCCTAGCTTGGCTGGTGTCCCTGGGCAGTGCTCTCTGATGGATGACATTAGTAATATTAATGATGAGAAAGAAACGTCACCATCGGCATTAGTTCCCTGTTCTGTGGAGAGCCTGAAGGTGTGCAAGGGGATGGATTTCCTCTGCGTCAGGATTAAGGCCACCGAAGAGGACAAACCTGTCATACTGTTGTGTATGAGGCAGAAGTCCAGGTATTTTTAGGTCATGCCCATTACAAGCACCACATTTATATGTCCTATAGTAGTAGCAGCAATAGTAGTTGTAGTAGAAGTAGTAGTAATAACAGTAGTTATAATAATAAATGTTCAGGCATTAACTGACTGGCCTTTCTAAAGGGAGTTGCTATCATTTGGTGCTAGAAGAAAGAGGTCTATAGAGAGTGTGGGATCTACTACCCCCACCACACTAATTCCCCCTATTACGCTGCTTATTAATCTGTGGTTATATTTCATTAATTTCTTTGGCGAGAACTAGAGTTAATGTTAAGGCAGGTTTTTTGTCATGTACTTCCCCTGGCTGGGATTCCTCCAATTTCTGGAGCATTACAGCAGCTTTTGCAGGGAGCTTTGAGAGTACCTCCACCAAGATATGCATAATATGTTATTTACTGAGAAATTCCTAAAGAAGAAACTGCCCTTTAAAATAAACTCTGCTAGACCTAGGCACATAGATTTAGAAACATTAGAGTCAGAGCATTTTCATCTACATGAAAGGATTCTTTTTTTTTACCAAACAACAGCTGTGCTTCATGGATAAGCCCCAGCAGAAGAAAACATGTCCATAGCCGTTATAGCTACTTTAAAGGACTATTGCCAATATCTAGCTTTGCCAATTTCTTCTCAGTGTTCTGCAACTTTAAAATAAAGTAATTTCTTTTCTAAATATTCTCTCAACTGGAAAACATACCCTTCAGGATTTCCTCCATGATTTTCTGTATGCAGGCAAGGTGAGCAAACGTAAGGCTTCTCTGAGACAGAAGCTTTTTAATGTGTATGAATGTGAGTCTGATAATCAATGATGTAGAGCGTCCTCTCATCTGAAATGCAAAGACTTTGGTGGTCTGGGTTCTTCTCGTAAACGCATTTGCTTTCCTGGAAGGCAGTATGTAATTGCACATAGGCTCTGCGTAGGGAAGAGGGCAACTGCACTGTAGACACTTAAGTTTTGTATATACTTTGGGAGTAGTCAGCATATTTAAACATATTAATTGTCACTTCATTCCTTGATGTCAGTTCCCAAGAAGAGTCTTACAAGAAGGCCAACAAGGACCACTCGTTGTTTCATTCTCAAGGCTAGGTGAATACGTTGCAAATACTGGCACCACAATCAACATTGATTACGCTGGCTGGTAGCACTGGTGTGAGACAGGTCCGGATTGCAGCTGATCAGGAACACAATACTGCCATTCAGCCTGGCAAAAGCGATTTGAAGTCCTCTTTTGCAGGGCTATTTGCAGCTGGGTTGCCTCACAGTTGTATATCATGCCATGGGAATGGTACTGCAAACACTCCGGTACCTCAGGGAAGAGCTTATGTGGTCTATGCACCTCCCTTTGCTCCAGCCTCTGTTGTCTTCCATTCGAGCATGCCACCACTTAGGCCCTGTTTTTGCTCCTCAGAAAAGATTTTACCTATCCTGTTTTGACACATACGCAGCTGACTCTTTGATCAAACTTCACGTTAAAAACCTTCTTTGAGTGTAACTTGAAGCTATCATAGTAACATGCTAGAAGCAGGGCATGCCCAAGGGACCTGAAAACATAAATGATGGTTGTGCTTTAGTAACACGCTATGTTGGAAACTGTGCCGATTGAACTATATCAGTGGTATATTGTGCTTATTTGTAGTTGACTGCCTCATCAATTTTCATTTGGGAACTGAAATGAAATTTGGAGGTGGATATGGTATTAATTAGGAAGGAAATTGGCCACAATGTGCTTAGAGATAAAAATCTTTTCTGGCGGGAATCTGGGTTTGTACCATGGCCAAATTGTTAAAGAAGCATTTTACTGGAAAAAGACATTTTTATGCAATACTGTTACCTCTCACAAGAGAAAAAGTTAATTAAACATGAAGATAATTGGATTAATGAGAAAAAAAAATCTCAAAAAAGAGACTTTTTGGCTACAATAGATTCTTAAAAATAAACCTTTGATTGGTAATGCCCACTACATAGCCCATGCATAGCTCCCATGTCTGTGTAAGTAGTTAGGCAGCTCTCATCATCATGGCACTTTACACTATTCATTTGGCCACTCTGTCAGGAACATAAGATCATTATAAAACATTCACAAAACCATACATAGCTACAACTTCTGCCCTATAGCTCATAAGCGCTATTGAAACACATCTCACATACAAGCACTATATAATGGTGTGCATTTTTTAAAAGTTAGGTAGGAGTTTGACAGTGAATTCTAATTTAAGGCTCTCTGGCATCGATCAACCTCAGACACCAAAACAGAGCTTCTTCAAGCTTTGAAGGAGTTAAATTTCCTTCCCAATTGCAGAGCACAGCTTCCTGCAATTGAACTGGCCCTGCGTGGGGTTTCTTGCTCTACTGGGTCCTAAGTGTAAATCAGGGCAATAAGATGATAGCACCAGGGCCAGAAAAGAGAGAAAAAAAAAGTAAAGGATACACACTGGTTACAGTCAGATGTAAAGCAATAAAAAACATCACAGGGAAGGAGGCAGGAGAATCAGGATGGAATGCTATTTGGGAGAGGAAAAGGCAGGCTAAAGAACATGCTAGGAGACTGAAATTCATCATCGAGGGCTTGTAAGACACAGGAAAGAATGAAATACAAGGAAGAAAAGCAAGAAGTGACTGAAGGGTGTGGAAAGACTGAGTGGAAACTGGAGAGAACAACTCCGGCAATCAATAGGAGAGTTGAAAGCTGACAGCAATCCAGGAATTTAAATTCAAGAAGTGAAAGACTAGGGCTAGGCTGACTGTCAACATGAAAACTGAAGTCTGGTCTCCTAAGGAAGGGAGGACTTGAAATAGAGGGAAAAAAGTTCAGGGAAAAGGAAATTGAACTCACCAGAAGATAGAAAAGAGAGAGGTAGTTGGATTTCCAAAGAGGAGGATGATAAAAGGGGAATAGAGATTGACCTGACAGGAGAAGGCAGTAAGAGTGGGATTCTGGCGTCTCTGCAGAGGTTTTGGGAGTCAGACAACAGGTGCCTTGAGCCAGGTCTCAGCAAGACCTAGAAATGCAAGAAGCAAGCGAGGAAGGAGGGGTCAAAAAAGCCTTCGTGGGAAAGCTGACAAAAGCCAGGGAGATGGGTTAGTGGTGGTCCTACCATCCATGTGGTACCAGACAACTGTGAGAAAGAGACTGTAGCCCAGCAAAGGAGCTAATTTGGGACATGCCACCATGGTTTGATGCCAAGAGTCCAATTGCTTTGTGGGGAGTGTTGTGGAAAGGACAGTGCTGTATTTCTTAGACCAAACTGTATACTCCTGAGACTACCTAGGGCATGATAAACTGTGGCTGCGGCTTGTGCTTGGTGGCTTGAGGTGAAAGGGGTGTCTCAATTAAAAGTTTTTACCTTTTATATTAAAGTAAATTTTATTTCTCTGCATGGCACAGCTGGTAAATTTGAGAGAGAGAGAGAGCAAGCGATCAGAAGGAGCAACAATTTCTCTGTCACAGTGGAAGAAATTGGGCTTTTCTGGAAGCTCAGAATTACATCTCTCCTTAAAGAGCTTCCCAAAGAGGAGCTATCTCTTACCTGGATGTGCTTGGCTGAAGAGATTGCTTTTAGCCACAACATTAAAATTAGATGTCAGAAAACTCAAGGTCAAGCTTTTGGTTTTATTAAAGTTTTAAATTTTTAAAAACTTTAAGGACTTACTTCAGAAAGGGTCCATGGTTGGAAAGCTAGCGGAAATTTTTAGCAGATCTGCAAAGCAGCTCTACTTATTTATACTGAAGACCTCTTCTGCACCACAGCAATTTCAGTTCATGAAATGCTCAAAGATGCAGTGCCACCTTTTGGACAAACGGATGTCATGTTGGGTCAGGCATGAACTTAAAAGAAGGAGAAAGAAATAACAGGTGACATTCAGGCCCTGGCCAGAATTGGTTCTCCAAGAAATGATCAGTAGTGAACGGAGAAGATAACTGGGAGCAGAACTCATGAATGGCTGTCTGGTTTTTCTTTAGCAAATTTATGGCTTTAAGTCCCAATTTATTTGAAAAGCTTTTTAAGTTCAGTGAAGTCTACAACTGTAAAAAAAAGAAAGCAAAAAAGAAAGCAAAAAAGAAAGAAAAGAAAAAAGCATGCTGTGGTTGTATAGAACTGGAGTATGGGTGTTCACTCACAGTGCAGGGCCTTGCCTGCTGTAATGTAAGATAAGCAGTACCAATTTCTCCAGTGACTACAAATCTACAGTACACGATCTTCACGATTTAGAGAAGAACATTCAAACAAATATGTATGCCATCATCTAGATCCAAGGGGACCACCTCTGTGGTCTTGAAGATTTAAAAGCTGACAGCATGGAAACTGAATGTAGTTCTCGTCTAACAGAGGGATACTTTAAATGATATATCACTCATCTTCAGTTAACTGTAAAGTCTGTGTATTACCTTGACTGACCAAAGCATCAGGAAACAAGAAGGAAGCTAACCATAGAGAAAGGTGAACTGATTAGTCTGGAAATCACATATCCACCCAGTGGTACCCTCCTGCTGTTCTGTACATACTTTAGGTAATCTCCATAGGTTAACTATTTCCTTGAAAACGCTAAAAGGTCATTATACAAATAAAATGCCCAGCACTGGAAGTATCATGAAAAAACCTAGGCTCTACATCTGTCTGCAGTGTAAATCCTTTGGCTTATACCAAGGCCAAACCTGACAACAAGGTCTTAGATAATTGCCTCCATTTCTTCTCCCTGTATTGTAACAGCAGCAGCAGCAATTGCAGCCCTTGCTCAGAAAAACTCCTGTGGGCCCCGATAGTCTGCCACAAAATAATATCCATCTGTAGATCAATCATTAGGGTATCCTAGCACTTTCCTGGAAATGCTGTAATAAGGACTGAAGCAGGACAATATTCTGCTACGGGCTCCTGCCACTGCCAGAGCTGTTACCCCACTGAGGGGACGGCAGGCTAAAACTCCAGCAGCATCTGCAAGCATCTGTAAGACTTCTCTATATTGTCACCACTGCCACCTTCTGCAGCCTCCATCTTATCTCCTAGCGACCACAGCTAGAGTTCAGGGATCTGGGAGGTATCTTGGTGGTCCTGGGACCCATCAGGTATTTAATCTGTCTCTCCCCTGTGTGCCAGCACAGGGATTGTTATTAGACTCCTCTCTCTACTCCCTTTTCTTCTCACCAACACTGCTGGCTGCAGTCGCAGACAGTTTTCTCCAGAAGGATAAATTACAGAGTGTGCACGTATTGCTTCCTTGTAGGGAAGAGGTGCTTTCAAGAGTGACACAAAGTTCTTGTTCCCAGTGGCGTACCTGTGCTAAGCAGCTGTCCTCTCCCCAGTGTTTCACTTGTCCTTCACATAGGGTATAGCACCCTATCTCTATCTCCCAGCCCACTCCAATAATGCTGTGGATTGAATATGATTTAATCTATGGCCTTGCTAATAATACTATCATCACTTTTTTTTTGTTTTAGCTTGGCAGCTAAAACAAAAATATAATGAAGAAAATGCATTTCAAGTGGCAGTAGTCCTTTTCGTTCGATCCCAAATGAGATATTTTGTTTTAGTTTTGTGCATTTTTCTCATCCTTTAAAAAATAAAATTTAGCTGAAGTTAGTCTTGAAATACCACTAGAAGAATACTACCTATACTGTGTATAGAATACCATATATATTTCCAAATTTTGAAGTATTTTGATTGTTCCAGTATTAAAAAAGAAATTATTAGAATTGCATCCCCCACAAAAAAAAAAAATCCTTTTGATTTCATCTGTAAATATTTGTGCAAGATTCAAATATTGGCAGTCCAAAGCATGTTTTTCTTTAGTGAATAAATGATGCATATGTAAAAATACGTCTGACTCTAAACACATCTTTCAATTCAGGTATGTGTTAGAAGAAAAAATTGTGTTTGCTTTCAATTAGCAATGGATCTGAAAGCATAAAAGAAATAAAGGCAGACCTCCTACAGAATATTATATTAGACGCTTATGTTATACACAAATTTAGTTCAGATGCCTCTACTTCACCTGTGTGCAGTGGGGGCACATACCAGCAAATGGCAATTAACTGTTTATGTTTTCCATGCTCTGTGCATGCCTGTTATTGTGTCATTGCTGTCCTGTGCTGTATTGCAGTTGTGTTGGTTTGTTTTAAATACACGTCATATTGTGGGTATGCGATACAATATGACAAGACAGTTAAACCAAAAGAAATGCAATAGTGTGTAATTCTGCACACACGCAGCAGCTGCTGTATCTATGATTCTGCAAGGGGAAAAAAGGTGAGCGGGAAATGTAAAGTGAAGGGCCTGACTCCAGCTCTTCTGTTACACCAGCTTCATGCAGGCACTATAAAATTCAGATGCAGTAGAATGGACAGTTAAGCCATCGTCTGTCTTGACATGGGCAACTAAACCTGTTAACAGGAGCACGGCTTCCTTTCACTTGCCCCAGCTAATCAAGTTTGTAGGATCTAAAATGCTATAAAAGGAGGACATGTAGATTAAAAAGACGGACCAGCAATCTACTGGGCTTAGGAAAAAAATGCCCAAATCTCATTCACATAGCAGTCTCCAATAAATGAGGTAGAGGAAATAAGGTGTTAGCCCTATTAAAAATACAGAGCAAAATAGCTGCCATGCATAAGAATAAGGTGATGGTTTAAACCTGAGGTCATGCTGCAATTATTTTTCCTGAGGTGCTAAGCATCTCCAAATCATCATCCAATATTCATGCCAATATGCTACAATTAGAGAGATGACTAAGTAGCAATACACAGTATGTGAGGGAGGAAAAGCTACAGACAGCTAAAAAAGCGTCTCTTCACAACTGCAACAAGGTCTTCTAGTGGGTGCATCAATTTCACTTAAGACACTGAGTTCAATTTTCAAGTCCACACGCAGAAGTTGTTTTCCCTTAACAGGACCGATGTTATTAAAGCAATACAAACCCTCTCCAGGATGAACACAGCTGCAATGAGCAGCTTTTGAGGTAATAGATTGTCATCTGTAGTAGAAACTGAATCAGTATAATTGCTTTTAAAATGTCACTCTGTAGTTACTCTATAAATACATCCTCTATAGTTACATATGGAACTGTGTTTGGGTCTTCCTCAGATGTTTGAAATATTGTGCTTTTCTATCATTGTTGGTGAGCCACAAATCAACGTGCACCTTCCTGTTATCTCACATGAATGCCATTAAAAAACAAACGATGCACCCGTAGCTGGCATGAAATGAAGTGACATTGCATGCTAAGTCTGTAGACTGCAGGTGCCTCACCTCTGTTTCCCAGGAAGATTTTCAGTATTTCAGTGTGAACTCCTCTATGTGATAGCATTGAGTGGCCTTGTTGTAAGCAAGAGTCGGTTGTTCTGAGAAATGCTTAATCGTGGTGTAAATGGGGGATTTCATCCACCTTGAGGGATTTGCACCAGTTTACATTATGGCTGAATCAAAGCTATTTTCTGAGTTCAAATCAGGTAGGAGATTTTCTTTGTTTACTGGTCTGGGTTTGGGGGAGAGAGAGTTTGTTGATTCAGTAACACAATAGATTTTGCAGATTCTGTCCGCTGTGTCCTGGAGATAATAACACACTGAAAAGTTATTGGAAGGTTGTTGTAAAACTCCTGGGACCATGCTCGGCAAATCTTCCTGCCTTACCCGTGGCAGTTTATGCTGTTGTTAGGATCTGCCTGGGCGAATCAGGGGTCGCATCACTTGAGCAGAAACCACAGTTCAGTGGACACCAGAAAGTGGTACCTAAGAACACAGTGCCCATACTTTCACCTGCACAGTTCCTACATTGTTGTTGTGTGTATGGAAATACCTTGCATGCAGAAGGTTTGAGGCTTGTTTACACTTAGAGCAGTCCTGATGCAGCAGTCAGCAGAGAGCAATTGGTGCAGCTGGACCAGTTTTAGCTCCCTATGGAGAGAAGCAGCAGTCAGATGCTCTGCTGATGGGGTGCTTAGTGCATCCTATGTCCTTCTTTATTCCCAATTGTCAGCACTGGAGCATCTATATTAATAGTCTGCTGCCAACCGTTCCTAAGAAAAGCCATGAGAGTTGCCTCACATATTCATGCCTGCTCTCTATGTGCAACTGTGGCACTGGCATACCAAAAGGCAGCAAATGAAGTGTGTGTGGCGGCCTCTGCCCTCATTTCTGGCCCAGTTCTGTAGACCTTATGTGCAGTGGACGGTGTGAGTAACTCTCTTATGCAAATGTACTTTCTAGAAGTGCAGATTAGCTTATACCTTATTCATCAGCAGAAAGTCAAATACTAGATGGAGGAAGGATTTCCTCATCCAGATCTCCTCTGTCTGATTTTGCAGTCTCCCTATAGATTTTTTCAGGTGAAAAATGCTCAAAAATAAACATTCATGTGGTATCAGGTGGCATTTATGATACAGAAGAGAGTGTATTTTGGCAATACCAATATTTTCTATAATTGGTAAGACCGCAAAAGTATGTACTTGACTGAACTCTTGAGTGGCAAGTATTTTACTCGCAGTAAACAAGAAGATCATCAGAGAGGCATTCACAGGAGAGAGACCAAATCAGTGAGTGAGCAGCAGATGGGGCTTGAGATTCAAAAATGAAGAGCACGGGCGACTTCATCTCCTAAATATATTATTGATTAAACCATGAACAGTCAAGACTCTCATTTCACTGACGTTTAGTGCAGTAGCTCTTGGCTGCCAGGCTTAGGGAGTGAGCAACCTAGCAGGAATCAGAAAAGAGTTGGATAACAGAGTCTATGCAGATGAAGAGCAATCATACCATTGTTATTAATAATAATTCATGCACTGCTGAAGCCATTTGCACAGATACTAAAATCAGAGATGAGGAGAGAAAACTTTAGCAGTACTGGTGGCAGCACAGCTGCACAAGTGTGGGGCTGGCAAAAATTCCTTGTTAGTGAGTAACCAATCTCCTGAGTACTGCTGTCTGCAACATCTCCTTTCATTCCTTCCTACTGAGACTATCTCTTTCTCATCCCTGTAGTAGCTGATGCACATCTACAGAAGTACAGGTAACTCTGCCTCATCAGAGAGTGATGCTTTGCTTTTCTTTTTCTCTCTTAGCACCTAGTCCAAAGTAACAGATTTTCTTTCCTACCACGTTGGCCTCTTTTTCTTTTTGACACAGTTGGTTTTTTTGCGGGGCGGGGTGTCTAAGTTCTGTCTCCTTTTTAATCTTCCTCTTGACCCCAGCCTTCTCTTGGGTATGATACCCAGCTTTTTCTTTCAGTACAGGATTCTCTCTTTCTTCAGGCTTCTCTTCTAACAAAATCTGGACACTTTTCTCAGGATCTTATCCCTGTGACAATGTAGTGATCGCCTGTTTCTGCAAGGCAAATAGTGCCTAGGCTGTTAACGGAATTATTGCTCAGTCTTTCCTACTTCCTATTCTACCTTGTGAACAGGGAAGTTTGTCTGGACCAAGTAAGCCATTGAATATCCAGAGATAGTGCGTAGGGTTTGAATTCTTATTCTTCTGTGTTCCTTCTTCCTGAACCTGATTGATATGGTTC
>NW_009228784.1:25094-98069 GCF_000690835.1 Fulmarus glacialis
CCAATAGGCTTTTGAATTACAAAATGATATATCATGCTAATCCTGAAAGTTTGCTGTCCTCTTACTTGCAAATTGTGGCCTGAATCTGAGCTCTTCAGAGACAGCACTTCTGCTCCACTCCTCTACCTAAGCATGTATCTTTAACAGCGTGTGTAGAGCAGACCCTGGGAAAGGAGCTGCAGTTTGACAGCCTCTGTGCCCACTGCTCAAAAAAAAAAAGCCTGGCTCCATCTTTTTTGCTCCCCCCATCAGGCAGTTATGCACATGGATAAGATCCTCCTCAGCCTTCTCTTCTCCGAAGGCTGAACAGTCCCGGCTCTCTCAGCCTCTCCTCGTGTCAAGGATGCTCCAGTTGCTTAACTGTCTTCGTGGCCCTTTGTTAGACTCTCTCCAGCATGTCCATGTCTCTCTTGTACTGAAGAGCCCAAGACTGGACACAGTACTCCAGCTGTGGCCTCACCAGTGCTGAGCAGAGGGCAAGGCTCACCTCCCTTGACCTGCTGGCAACACTTTTCCTCATGCAAGGAGGCTGTTGGCCTTCTTTGCCGTGAGGGCACATTGCTCACTCATAGTCAGCTTACTGTCCACCAAGACCCTGAAGTCCTTCTCTGCAGAGCTGCTTTCCAGCCAGTTAGTCACCAGTGTGTACTGGTGCCTGGGGTCATTCCTCCCCTGGGTCAGACTTGGCATTTCCCCTTGTTGAACTCAGTAAGGTTCCTGTCAGCCCATTTCTCCAGACTGTCAAGGTCCCTCTGGGTGGAAGCACGAACCTCTGATACATCAGCCACTTCTCCCAGTTTTGTATCATCTGTGAACTTGCTGAAGGTGCACTCTCTCCCATCATCCTGGTCATTAATGAGGATGTTGAACAGTACTGGCCCCTGTATCCACCCCATGGACAAACCACTG
This sequence comes from Fulmarus glacialis, assembly GCF_000690835.1. NCBI lineage: Eukaryota > Metazoa > Chordata > Aves > Procellariiformes > Procellariidae > Fulmarus > Fulmarus glacialis. The sequence continues at coordinate 26,004 of NW_009228784.1, forward strand.
GTAACCGGCCTCCAGCGGGACTTTGTGCCACTGATCACAAACCTCTGGGCCTGTCCACCCAGCCAGTTTTCAGACCACCTCAGTGTCTGCTTATCTAACCTGGACTTTGTCAGGTATGTCTATTTTAAACCCAGGTGGTAAAAACTGGAGTCTCCAGATGGAGGGTCCTATCTTGAGCTGGAGAGGGGGCGAAATTAAGCCATTGCCTGTGCATATAGCACGGGGGAGTTGTTGCAATCAACCACCTGAGCGCTTTTGATTCTGTAGGGGACTTGTTGTAATCAACCACCTGAGCGCTTTTGATTCTGTGATAAAGAAGACGGTAAAGGCCCTTTTCAGCTTCCAACAGCACTTAATCCAAACAGAGCATGACCTGATCTACCTGCAAACTGCTGTCATCATATTTTGCTCTCTATTTTGTCTCAAGGGGTGGTTACATCTTGCTTCCTGCTAGACACACCTGGCCAAGTTTGATTCTGCTCCACTTCTTAAGAGGTCAGGTCTTTAGGCAAGCAATAAGAATTGCCAGCGGTGTTCAGAGATTTACAGCTTTGTTCTATATCCTGTAGGCTTCAATCCTTTGCACTTGTTCAGAAACCCCTGGGATGGCTAGCTGAGCTGGTTTGTTTTTTGCACTGGGCTCTTTTTTCTTTCCCTTCTAAATTTATTAACATGATTTTCAATTACTTTTAGAACCCTGATAGTAATTTATTTTTAATTATCTACACTATGTAGCTGTAACTTGCTAAATATTCAGGTCAGTTTAAGGTCTCCCTCTGAAAACGAGTATTACGGTCATAGAAAGGCTCTCAATCTAGTTCTATTATTGTTATTAATTCTAATTATAATAATATTTAGTACTTATCTAGCAGTTTTATGTCTGGAGTATTTTGTAAACATTTACCGATTAATTTTCACACAATTATTGCAAGGTAGGCAGGAAATAACAGCGAAAAACTCTGTAGCATAGAGTGAAAAGAAGAAAGTCACTTCTTTACAATAAAAGGAGTTCGTGAGCATGTGTTGCCCATAGGCTCATTCTCCTGGAAGTCTATATAGTTTCCTGCACATGCGTGTGGACCCACTGTACAGTAGCAGAAACAGTGCATCCTGACAGCACGTAAGCTAATGCACACTCTGTTTCCTCTCAGCAGGGAATAGAGAGCAGAGAAGTTCACATCATCAGGTTCAGCTTGAAAAGAAGAAATTTAGCCAACCTAAGGTCAGGATTTAAAGAGACAATAGGTCTCCCTATCTTGATTCAGAGCCATAAAAAGAATTGGATTCCTCGGCATATGGTTAAGTACCAAGGGAAAAGGACTAAATAGATAAGATTGGATTGAAAGGAAGAGAATAGATCTAAAATTCAAATTAGGGAAGCAATGATAAGCCCTTGGCCCTGTTACCAAATTTGACACTGACAAAGATTAGTCTTGGCACCATCAGTAATGAGAGAATTGGGGTGCTTTTCAAGCTAAATTTGCTGCCAATATCTAAAAGGTTTGCTATCCATGGATGAGCACATCATGTCAAAAGGCCAAGAGCTATTAATACAGTCACCACATAATGAGTGGGGAAGACCAAAGGAGCAGCTTCTGTAAGATTAAAGGCAGTTCCAAGCCAACACCATTTCTGCAGTGTTACAGTTCTGTGGACCAGCTACAGCTGAAGTTTGGTACTCCAGTGGAGAACATCAGCGATGCAAAGCCATTGACCAGCACATTTGCCAAAAGAAGCCCAGGGGGCACAAGCAAATGATTTGCTCAGAGAAAAAAAAAAAAATTGATGGCTTTGCTCCTTGGAACAGAATGATGCCAGTATGACGTTTCCAGGCATAAGATGGATGCATAGTCTGATCACCAGCCATCAGGAAAGATGATGAAGAAGCCATCGCCAAGTGCTCCTAAGAGCCATGTCATTAACATGCCATGGCCTGAAGACTCCCCAGGACTTTTCCCATAAATTGGACAAAGCACCTCAAAGTGTATGTTGCTTGCAAATGGCTCCTTTGTGTATATCAGAGGGCAGGACCCATGCAGTCAAATGAAGCATGAAGCAGGGAAGGCAGAGAAATCACCCTTATCCAGGACTAGCCAGTTTTCAAAGACGTGATGTAGAAGACATTATTATCATGTAAAGGATAGGCTGGCTATGTGCAAGAAAGGATGTTGCTTAGTGCATCCACACAGTTATTCCCGCTGTCATGAGATAGACAGGGACTTTCTAAATATAACCTTGTTTACTTTTACAGGACACAGCAGAGATCATAGCTGTTTTCTATTCTTTTGAGCTGTGGAGACTATCAGGAGCATACTCAGATAGATAGGACCTAGGATCAGAAAGGAGCATTTTCAGTAGGAAAAATTTAAAAACAACCCGATGGCTAAAGCACTGAAGAGCCCAGTTCATTACCTTCTCCTCTGGTGGGCAGCTGTAGGGAGACCCTGGCTTGAACACAGTGTAGGTTCCTACACTGTGTCAACAGAAAACCTCAGAAACCTCAGAAAATGTCAGCTCAGCACATTCTTTTTCCATTTTCCTTTGTTCCTTAAGGAGCTGTGCATACCTGCTTCACCCTGCATGAGTAGTTCAGGAGTCTGGCATTTGCAGGCAAGAAACTCAGTTCATTTCACAAACTCAGTTCATTTCACATTTCAAAATACGTTATTGTGGCAGAGGAGCAAACTCACTGGAACCTCTAGTAAGAAGCTTTGGTAGCCATGGCAAGGGTAGCAATGCAGGAGCTTAGCCTACATGAACTTCTGGGTTAGCACCCGCAGAAACAAAAATCTACTGGAGCAGACTGTATACTATTCAAAACACTGATTCATCCTTCACTCAAGACATCTCCATGTGTTGTGCAGTGTGGATCAAAAGGTCCTCTCCATCCAGTCCCCAGTGCTCTGCTCTGCCTGATTTCCTTCAGTTTTGTAGTGAGGTCAGGGGCTGCACTGGCCTGCAATAGACGCTGGTGAGGTCTACTGGCCTACATCTTCACGGGCAGTAGCTGTGCCATGACCCACAGGCAACGTTTCCTACATTTGTTCTCTTATTGACATCGCCAACACCCTTCCCACTCCTCATGGGTGCTGGGTCCATGGTGATACCGACTCCTGCTCTCCTTTCACTTCAGTGCATTCACTGCCAACCTGGAAAAGGAAATTGCTTGATAGGTTCCTGCCTACTGAATAATTGAAGATTTAAGGTTAGTACTTTGATCCCATAGGAAAACCTCAGCCATTGCCTACTTTTTGTGCATCGCAGAAACCAGGCTGTGCACCGGTCTCTTCACAGCCAAGTACACATCACGGTGTCTCAGGCTACATGGTCAGCACACGGCCTGGGCTGGGGGAAGCTTTGGACTGGAGCAATGACAGTTGTTCAGGCTGATTGTACAGGTTAACTTGTAACAGTCTGAACATTATCTTTAAATATCTGTTTTTAAGGGGTGATGGGTGGAGTTTGCCAGGATCATACCTGCAGGCTGTCCTAGGGGCCTGTGCTGGGGAAGGTCATGGGCCACTGTGTGCCTGCTGAAATCAGCTGCAGTCTGCCCTGAGACACATGAAAACAATGATGGAGAAACTATTGCATGACAAATCTCCACCATTACCCAGTCAGTGAAACATAGTGCCCTTGTTCAAACAAATCTAAGAAAGAAACCAGCAGTGGCTAGGGCTGGAGACACACTCTTGGGGGGTGAGAGGACAATCGATGCCAAAAAGGGTAGAGACACCTCTGAGGGACTGTGGCCATGGGTGACTCAAGCCAGGGCAAGGACATCCTTGAGGGACTGCAACCATGAGCAACCCTTGCAGGGGCAGTAACATGTAGAGGGACTGTGGCTGTAGGTGACCATGTGGTGGGGAAGGGTGGAGACAGATGTTTCTGTAAGTTTTAAAAATCTAATATTTTTCTTCTTTTTCTCAATACCCAGATCAGTTATTGGGTGTTTGTGTTGGCTGGCAATAAATTAAGTAAAGATTCACCAACTTGAGACTCTTCTGCCCATGATAAAAGTCCTACAGCATCTCACTCTAGACTTGTCAGTGGTATGCAAAGGTACAGCAGTGATAATAATAAGGATAATGAGGACACTAAAATAGACTGTGGATTCAGGATAATCAAGACAGAGTGAAGGGCACATGGTAGCACCAACACTATCTGATTCCCTCCATTTCAATAGACATTATATATATCATATCATATATCATATATATCATATCACAATATATAGATACATTCGTGTGTGTATGTTTAAACACATAGATGTCTTTGAAAATATTTTATATACATGTTTATTTCTGTTACATATCATCATAGTTTTGTATACATAGATTTATATATAAATATTTGAAACTGCGTACATAAAAATAATCTACTCCATATGTACTACACATATATACTAGATACAATATAAACTATCATAACCAATCAAAAGATCAAGACATATACTTTATGGGTTAATATACTGCTGCCCAGCCATCCAGTCAGTATCTCTGACAGACAATAGCTTTCTACGCTAAAACTCAGATTATTTTGAACTTTTAGTTTATATTGACAAAAACTCAATAAATTCCTGAAATGTGACTGGGGATTTCTGTTTGTTTCTTTTAAAACAAATGCAATTTTTGATTGTATGTGTATTTCCATATAGGTATGTATGTTCTCCTGAAAAAAAGGGAAGCTGTTTTTTCAGATTAAAAATTAAAATTGTTTTTATGAACTTCAGAGAAAAAATAAAATATCTTCCCCTGTTCCTATCAGCAGGTTTTGCTCTTCAGCAGTCATCAGGAATTCTGCTGATTCCCTCGCGCAGGAACCACCGGGACAGCTCGCAGCCAATCCTGTCCAGTACCTGTGAGGAGAAGAGATGGAGTCTTGGGGACTACAGGAGTCTATGGGCTGGCCCCATGCAGGAGACCAGCAATGGACCAGCAATGCAATGAGCCCATTAAGGGAGAAAAATTTATACTTAGGAAAAAATGACTGAAGTGTCATATACATATGTCATAACAATACATATGAGGACGTTTTACCTCACTACGTAGTGCAATGCCATTTTTTCTTAATAATATTTCCGTTCACCTTTCAAGACCCAGCGTAATATAATTCCTTAATCATGACAGTTTGGCACCACATCTAAATTTATGGCTAAATGTAGCTTTCATTGAAGTCAACTCCCTGCTGGCATCCCAGTGGCCATGAAAAGAAAATGTTCTCTTTCACTGAAGAAAAAAAGCCAAAGGTGGCTGCAAATGAATAAATGAGCTAGTTATCAAACTGCATTTTAAATCTGTACTGTTTAATGTTACAGGGTATTTTAAGTGACTTATTTTCTTTCTACTCTCTCTTGCTAATTGGTTGTTCTTGTACCAAAAAAAAGGGAAAATTAAGTAAAAGAAAGCAGAAGTGTTGATCAGAGAATAGATTTGATTTCTCACAGCACGGTCATGCTGTGGTTAGTTAGCCACCTGCTCACATGCAAGGACTGTTCAGGAGCAGGACTATTCAGATACACCCTGGCTTAGGGGAACCTTTCAGACCAGTTTCTAAGCAATAAGAGTACATACACACTGTTGCCCATTTGGTGCTGGGTGAAATGATATGATAGTCAGACAGACTTAAAAGGAATGGCCGAAGAGATAAAGTAGGGAGCTGTCATCTGTGTAATAAAAAACAGAGTCATACTGAAGCTATTCAAAGCAACATTGGTTGAGGGTTTGGGTTTCCTTTTAATACTGTGTTTTACCGAAATGTTACAGTGAAATAAGCTGTGGAGGGCTAGGGCAGCTGTATGTGACATTTCATTTCACTTCTGGATACCAAGGGAGATGGATGTATGGGGGTCCCCAGCCCGCGCATTTCCATTGCCATTCCTCCAGAAATGAAATATCATGTACAGCAACTTATTCTTTATGGCTTAATTTCCTTCTGCCGAGGCAGCCAATCAGAAACATAAATGGACAAAAGCAATTCTACAATAAAACTGTATGTGTATTATATCACAGTCATATTATTCTGAATTTTTGCTCTATTTTTGCCTACGGATCAATAGATAACTGAAACACAACAGGAAATACTTTGTTTGTTTGCTTCTTAAAGAAAAACAGAACCACCCAATAAAAATTGGTATGTGCTTTTCTGTGAATGCATTCTAGCGCGGCAATTAAGTATTGAGTAAATAATAAACATCTCAAAGCAAACCTTTTACAGCCCAAATAAGACAAGTGAGTTACAAAATCTTCACTTATAATAGGAAAAAAAGGCTTCATCATCACTGGAAGCAACATGAAACAACTGATGTTACAATTCAATTCCTGGTGCGTTCTCAGCAGCCCGGTGGAATACTGGGTATCATTTGGAAGGAATGAACTCCTTCATTTGAGCGTGTGGAAACCAACATTTTCAAGACTTCTCAAATTCTGATGCTGTATTAACCCAGGAAAACAGGAAATATTCTCTGCATCTATCAAAGGTTTTGTTGTTTGTTTGTTCTTTCTTTAATCTAAGGGCCTTGAAAGCTATTTTATTTCATAAAGGTATCCAGCAAATGATTAGTTTCCCTAATAGTACAAAAGACATTGATTGTCCAGCTGGCAGAGTAGCCGTCCTTTAATTAGTCCAATCTGCAAGTTGGATGGTCTGCAAGTTGGATGGTCCTTCGTGACGCTGTCTGCTGTTGTGTGAAGTATTGCCCCTGCTGAAGTCAATGCTACTAATGACATCTGCTGAACTAGGTTTCATCTCTCAAGGACAGCTTGGGGTTTTTTTTCAAAAACACACTGGCACCAGTCTCTCAGGTTGCCTTGGGACAAGGTCTCACTTCAGTTCTGACCAGGGTGAGCTGAAGCCTCACAAGCGAGAGATCCCAGCTCCTGGAAACATAACCCTTTGGGTTCCTGGGGCTCGTACTTCCCTGTGAACGCTTTCCTTGGGCAGATCCCTGCAGCACTTAGGTTTGCGGTTTGGCTGTAGCCCATTACAAGCAGACAGGGTCACAGACATGACAGGCTATCTCCTGGGGACGTTGCTTTCTGTTTTGCTTGGGCACATTGCTTGGGTTGTCAATTTTCACGGCATATTTTCACGTTAGCTGAGAGTTTCCTTTTAACAGGAATGGCTTCTCTGGGCTGTGTATCACTAATCAATAAGACAGACACAGAGATATAATGTGGAAATGAATTGATTTCTGTGAAGAGAGAAGAATGTGATTAATTATTGCTAAGCCACCTGCCGCCACAGCCAGATTGAAACATCTCCACTGTTTGCTGCTATGTTTAGCAGCAAATCGCTAGGTGTGAAGGCTTTCTGCCAGCTTTGCAAATGCCCGGCACAAAAGGGTGCCTTCTTCATAGCATAATCCCATGACTTCAGCTTTTGGAGACAAACTGGCCTCAAACTAGCAGTCCAGGTGCTGCTAGCAAAATAGGAGGTATACAGCTCACCCTGTTCACCTGGCTTTTAGGAAGGAGTTTTGAAGTTTGAAACGGAGCTAGGGCCATGACGATGACCTGCAGTCCCAGCACTGACCTTGTTATAGACATACCTGGAGTATGCTCTGTTGCAGGAAACTCTTTTTGAATAGTGTTTTACCTCGATAAGTCTTGAGATGCTTGACAAACACTGCCACAATTATCCCCTTTTCCAGGTGGGAAGACTGAGGCAGGGAGACAGTAGCAACTACTTTTGATCGTCAAGAAAGCAATGGCAGAGACTGAAAATTAATCCAGGTCCTTTGCAAAATCCCTCCTAGGTGCACTATTTCCTAGTATCTGCCCATGCTTGCTTCTTCAATTCTTCCGGGAAGTCATTTGCTCTAAGAGAAAAGAAATGACAGATCTTACCTGAGTCATTTTCAAAGCTAGTTATGTTGTTTACATCAGTCCTAGACCTATGAAGCTGACCTGGACGCTCAGTGTGACTACGCCAGGTGTATTGCATTGCAGCTTTGGCTGGTTGGTACTAGGATGTGAGTGATGCTTGTGCCTGTAGCAAACGTATTCATAATGCCTCGATACTATTTGCATTCTCTAGAGTCCTCATGGTCTTCAGACAAATTGTCCCTTCTTCCTCTGCTCACTGAAAAATTAAGCTTTTAGCTCTTCTTCCAGGATCAACATGTGTCTGGGATTCCCTGAATGCATTGAATAAATCACACTGATTTCTCTAGAGGTTTTGAGCACCTGTCTTTTTAATACGATTGCTATTCTGATGCATGGAAAAATTTGCCAGCTCAACATTAGTCTCACCACGGTTGTTGTTTTTTTTTAATGCACACTGGTTACCTGTCAATCTGGAGAGTATGCTGTTTGCCTGCCGCTGTAAAATATTTAATTTGTCATCCTCCTTCTCCTCCTCTATGCATTTCCAAACAGACACACAGACAAAGACACAGGAAGACCTTCACTGCTTAAGTGGGAATATCTAGGACTGCATGGGAAGAGAGTTTAAAATCTCATATTTCAAATAACTTACATCTCGGATTTCCCTGCTTAAAGTCCCTTTGAAGTTCTTTTTTAATTGGATTGGACTCAGAAATTAATTATCATGATTCTCAGCAGTTAGAATGTGCTTCACCTCCTCTGAGCCTTGCTCAGATGTTAATGAATTAAGGATAGTTTGCATCTAATTTGGACTAGGTGACTAAACAGATCAGAAAAAGGACCACGTTTCTATATATAGTGTCTCATTTTGTCACTGCTGGGGGAAGTACCTGCTGGGGGATGGCTGACATTTAAGGGCTTGTGCAGTGAGGACACTTGCTTTTGCAGCACGGAGTCATTAGGGTTTGCTCTGAGCAGGTTTTCTTGGCTTGGTGCTGGAAACAGTCGAGCTCTGCCTGCTCTCTCAACACACAGGCAGCTGCACCAAGTCACTTAGAGAAACAGCCAAAAAGTGCGGACAGCATGTACCAGGGTAGATGGGCATGTTAAAGTGCTAAATACATTCAACCATAATCAATGGTTCATTGCCGGTGGGTTAAATAACCTTCTCCCTTGCTGAAGGATTTTATTTGACAGCAAGGTTATAGTGAAACACAGAAATCCAATATCCCTTCTATAAAATACAGAAGGAGAAAAATATTATGTGGACTAAAATTATGACTTAATATCACATTTAGTTTGTCCTTTGCTGGGATTGGTAGGCTGTGTTTCAAAGCTTTATAATTGATATTGCTCATAACACCAGGGAAAAAGAGAAAGAGGGCAGGTTATAAACTAAAAGATTGGAGCTGTAAGACAAGCATATTGTAAAGCGACAATAGGGAACAAGGTGGTTAAAGGGATCACTAGATGGCAGTCAGCTCTCCAGCAAGGGTAATCGAGGAAGGGAGATATAAGCTTGCAGAGACACAAAAACAGCACGGAGGAAAGCAGCTGTAATGCCATAAAATTATTGAAATGATGTCAAATTTGCTTTGTTTTGCACCATGAGTCCCAGAGCAGGCAACGCTCTCTTGAAAGTGGCCTCATTGTGTCGGTGGATTTACTGACGTGAGGAGAGCAGGTGGGATTGGTCTGCGCACACACAAAGCGAGGAAGAGAAACGAATTCAATTTAAAAAAAAAAAAAGAAAGAAAATTGTCTTGCCAAGTCTTTCAGCCTTATATTGGGATGTGAAAATGTGGTAGTTCAAACTCAAACCCTAATGAATTTTTAGATAGAGATTGCACACATTAACGTTACTTACTTGTACAACACCAGTGCAGGAGTGCCATATATTTCAGCTAGGCTGAAAACAGTACAATATCTGACTGTCTGCAGAGTTTATTAATGTTGTTTATTATTTCTATTGCGCTGTTCATGGTGCACAGGACTGTGCTAACTTCAGCGGAGAAGGAGAGGTATCCCCAATCTATAAACCCGTACCAGGGAATGCATTAAAATACCTGAATTTGGGATCACCCCCGCATTTCCTTTCCATGGTTATGTTAGAGGAAGGCAGGGATTAGGAAGGCGAGGAGCACAGATCAGAGAGTAGCTATGGTTTAGTTCACCTGCTCTTTTCCAATTCATATGACTATCTTTTCCATATTAACACTCCTCCAGAAACGTGGCAAACACGGCTCAGTTCTCCATACAGTTTCCTGGAATAATTCCTAATTTTAAGGGACACAGGATTACGTGAGTTCCTACATACCAGCAAAGACCATAGGATTACACTGAATAACATGCCTGCCTCCCTGCCCCCCCAAGACCATACATTTTTAGTTGAAGAAGGGCTACATTTTTCAACTTGTGGGGTCATAATTTCTCGTAGATGGTCACAATGGGAACTGGAAATGTATTAGTCATAGCCCAAATCCTCCCAGTTAGCACTGCCATATGTAAGAGCTCTAATACAGGAATTTGCTAACATTACCTTTTTTTTGTAAAGGTTAAGACTAAACTTGCCTCCCTTGGGGGAGTCAGAAATGCATCTTTTTAGAAGGCCATCTAGTTTTGCTTAATGACTTGGAATGATGGAGACGTTACTGATTTGTCTGTAATGCTTCTACAGCATTACTCCAATAGGCATCACTCTGAGACAGTGATTTACAGGCAAAAAGCCTAAAACCTGCTAGCACCTCAGAGGAAAAGTACACAGCGAAGTCACTTTCCTGAGAAGACATCTTCCCGCAAAGGTATTATCTTGGAAATAGGGTAAAACTTCTTGCAATATTTGGTGTCTGTCTCTTTCTCCTTATTTTTTTCCCCACAGATATCCCTTTCTTGATCTTGACAGTTAGTCTCCAGTGTGATTTATCCAGTTTTCTTAACGTTCAGTCCTTGGTTGTTTTCCACACTTAACTAGATGGCTGTCCTGTACTTTCTCCTTTCAATACAGCTTGTTGAATTTGAACAAGCCATCACCTCAGCTTCTCAACAAACGATGAAGATGGTACACCTTCAGCCTGTCATGCTGAAATACATTTTTTCAGACTTCATATCTACTGTGGTTTTTTTCTGAACTTTAACTTTTTTTTAGATGTCATTTTCTCAAAAGCAGTGACAGCAGGATCAGACTAGATATCCATGACATTTTCCCCAATTCTAGAGAAAGGGGAAGTACCATCTTCCTACACCTATATGCACGAAATACATTAGTGTCCCCACAAGCAGCCAGCCCCCCAGGAGTTAGAAGTAAACCACTAGGATATAATGGTTAGTTGTTTATCTGACAAGGATATCTAACAAGTTATCCAAGGTCTTCTCAAACTTATTGCTTTTTTGCATTTAGTCTGTTTGGGCTCTGTTCTTTATTTCTAGAGGGATGACTTCCTATTTAGCAGCATTTAAATAAATAATTTGATGATTTTCAACACATGTCAAAAAACGTTGATTCAATAAACTCAAAAGGACATTGTGGGGACTTATTGCATGTGATGAAACTTACCCTGAGACTTGTCTGACATCTTGACTGCATTCCCAGGCAAGCTTAACAGTTCCTTAAGAGTTCCCAAACCAAGGAGTCCTGTGCACTGTAGGTAGAGAAGCCTTGCTTTTCTGCTCCCATAGATCCAGGGAGCTCATTCATCATTATAAGAAGAACAAATTGTTCCCAGTATTTCTGAAATAAAATACCGTAGAAAGGGGAAAGGGAAGAAAATGCTTTGGCTCTTCATTCTGACTCTGCATGAAACATTTTCTTCAAGGTCTTGAGATTTTCAATGGAAGTGAAATTTTGGGTATACATCAGTATTTTACTTCAGATCAGCAATGTATGTTTGAAACAAATCTCCTCAGTGTGCCAGTCACCACACTTGGGCTCACATTTCAGAATAGTCTTGGATCATGTTCTTGCAAGATGAAGCCAAAGTATAGGAAGGACTCCTGTGGTGCCTCCAACATGCTCTAGTCACTAATGGGCCTTCAATCTGCAGAGTTAGTCCATAGTCAAACCACTGAAAATAAGGATAACGTGTGCCTGGGTTCCTCAGCAACAACAGTTTTCCTGTACAAATCTGATCCTATTGAGCAAAACCCCATGCTAAATATGATAGAGCCATTGTATCCCAGCCAACCTAACAAAAGTACATATTTGAATGCACACAATTTCTCAAGCAATATCCTTGCTGGTCTTCATTATTATTACCTACTGTATGAAATTCTTTCCCAGCAATTCCATTACCAGCCCCAGGCAGGATTCTTGGTTTTCACAAAGGCAGGTTCCCTGCAGTCTGATCTGACCTTTACAGATGTCAATTTAGAGTCATCAGCTTGGTCTCACTAAGCAGAGGACCTGATAGGACTAGGAGCATCTGGACTCCTAGGTGCTGCCCACTGATTTCTGATGCAGTTTCATCATGCTCCATTGACCCACAATCCACAGAGAAATATCAAGGTCTCACGATTTTCAAGGGATCCAAGTCAGCCTGCTTTCACCATCCAACAGTGGACATCTAAAGCTGAGCTAATCCCAGGAGGCTCCTCCTGTAGCCAGAGAGATGGGCCTCCAAAAATAATTTAAAATGACCTACATTAGAAACTTACCTTGGGATAAGATTCATCACCCAACAGAGATACCTTTTTTACTACACCAAAAGGAGCCAAGGGTAACTACGTCAAATCTATGTGTTTTGGTTTTAGAAGCAGATGAATCCTATCTGTGGACTAGTTAGAAAGAGATGGAAAATTAAGATTTTGGAGAAGTAGAAAATTGAAATTTACTTTTTTGACTGAAACCATCATAAATCTCAGCATAACAAAATAAAAATGCCCACAATGATGAAAAGTCCTTCAAGTGACAGGTCAGGGGGACAGTTTGCTGATTCCATGGAAGAATTTAGCCGAGATAAAATATTGTCCACAATCAGAACAATATGTATGCAATAAGCAATTATCAGTTAAGAGCTCTGCTCCCCAGGCTCGTTATAGAAAAAGCATATCTAGGACTGCTGCTTAGTATCATTGTCTTAAGCTGAGTTTCACCCTGCTGGAGTCATGTCAAATCAGTGAGTTCTTTTCTTTTACCTTTTTCTCTTGCATGATAAGGATAAGGCATTTGTCATTTGTTTTCCTGGCGGTATATTATCTATTTCATGCGTTACAGTTCTCGCTTTTGCCTGCACTGCTGTTTTACTTGGCAATATCAGAGCAACTCCATCCCCTTCTTCTTATGTATATATTTCTGTTATGGAGAGAAGAAATGAGGATAATTCATGTCATCGGACTGGGATTTGTGGATGTCATCACAACTCATTAAAACTAGTAAGTTCTGTAGCTTATTCCCTATTATTCTGCAATACAGTTGGTATATGGAATGACACACTAGTAAAAGTAGATGAGGACATTTAAGTTTTCTCCATAAAGAAAAATCCCTCTGCTTCATTGTCCCAGTTTAGTGATATACTTTCCATACTGTACTTGGGTATCAGTCCTTTTCTACCATTATAAATGCTGGTTCTATCTCTTCCAGGTATTTCCTTCTTCCTTTATTTTTTTACTTTTGTCCTCCTGTAAGTCATATAGAAATCAGTACAGTTTGTAAAGCTTTCTACAGCATTTTAAAACCATATCACAGCACTTAGTAAACAACTGCACTTTTGCTAGTTGATGCTATGGGTCAGTAAAACAAGATGGATAAATGCCTTGTGAAAGTATATAGGCTTTTTGACCAACTTCTTTTTAGTGCAATCGTTTTTACAAGACTTCTTCCAAAGATGGGCCTCAGAATGAAGTTTTATCTCCCAGGGATGTGGAAGAAAGACTTGCAATAGTTCTGAGCCGTACATCACACCTCAATCCTGCTCATAGATCTTGCTATTAAGGGCTTATCTGGCACTTAATTTCCATCTCTATCTAGGTGTTCACATTGGCTTCTCTCTCTTTCCTTTACCTTCTCTTATGACTTTCAGTTCTTTGTTTCCTTCCAGGACTTTCTTGATAAATTCAATATACTTCTTCCTGATCTCCTTCTCATGCTATTATTAGGTTGGAAGCGCATTTGTTTCTCATAAGCCTTTTATTTAGACCATAGAATACAAGAATCTGATTATTTCATTATTTCAGGTGGTTTTACACTCTAATAATGTAACTAATCAAATGAGTTTTTAGTTTGATTGGGTTTTTTTTTAAATTATTTTTTATGTCTCTTCTGGTATTGTTCCCAGCTGGCCGTTTTATTCCAAGACAAAGATGTTTTTTTGGTTTCCTTGGTCATACATGCAGTGCCTCTCTTTCACAGTTTTTAGACAGAATTGCTCCTTGTGCCAGCTTAGATTAAGTATTCTTTATTCTGCTGCGTTCTTGCATTTTTGCAGAGCCACACAACAAAGACAACTAGGCCCTTTTCTTCTGCTAGTAATCAAACTGAGAATTAATACTAAAAGCTAATTCCTGCCCAAAGAGTGAATCAACATTTATTTTTGTTTTTTCTTCCTTTTTTTTTTTTTTTAAAGAGCAGGCAGGAACATACGGTGCTCCCTGACTTGCTTGGTTCCCAGACATATGGATGCCTTCCAGCCACCCCGATGGCAGAGCGGGCTGGCAACAGACTTGATGCCAATGCCGCAGGCACACTTGACTGCACAGCCTCCCCTGCGCTATGGGGGAGCCCTGTGGGGCACCCAGGCCTGCACTTCCACCAGAAAGCTGTCTCGGGGTGCCCCTCAAAAGATCACAGAGCTGCATCCAAAAACATCCACAAATGTGTGGGATATTTGTCACTGTCATCTTTTGAATATTGTTGTCCCTGAGCTGAAAGGTTTTGGCAAGCTGTATGCTTGGTGTTAAACTCTGACTCTGAGTAACCAGTAATGAACCATTCACTGTCAGCAAAGATTAATTTATGAGTGTAATAATAGTTATATGCTTACTATTAAATATTTCTAAATGCGACTTGTGCACATACGGAATAAAGTCAGTTTTGTGACATCTCTTAGCTCTGGTCCAGTTTCATTAACTTTTATTTTCCTCACCTGTTTCCACTGTCATTATTGTCAGCCAGGGGGCAGGCATTTTTGAAACATTCATTTTAATTATAGCACAATAAGAATATAGCCCCTTGTGATATTTAGCAGCGGAATACTCAAGAAATCTTTAATATATTGAAAATAAATCCTGTTTATAGCATACTGCTTTCCCAACTGTAGAAGATTTTAGCAGTTCATATATCATGCATTTACCACCTTTTTAACATTTAAACAGAGCCTGGAATTTATACCCTTTGATGACTCACCGGTCCCTGCTGCTCAGATGTAATCATAGAATCATAGAATCATAGAATCGTTTAGGTTGGAAAAGACCTTTAAGATCAGCAAGTCCAACCGTTAAATCATCACTCAATAAGAAGTGAAGAACTGAGTGAACACGACTAATTCTGCAGTGCTGACCGGGGTGGCAGAGCTGAGCAAAGTGGATTAATAAATTCCAGCATGATCTCTTCCTAGAGACAGACATGGGCACCCCAGAACATGCTGGGTCTGATCCATACACATGCAAGGCCAGGTACCAGAGAAAGTGAGACTGCTGGATACTCAGTACAGAAGCCCCTTAACACTTGAGGAATGCAACCTTCGGTGGATGAATGATTAACCATTTGCTGGAAGCTTGGGGAAATATTTGTAGAACTGTTTGAACACGCTTTGGCACAGAGGACCACCTTTGACAGGCTAACCGTACCTCATTAATAGTATGAAAACACTTCATAGATCCACCTCTAGCAAGGAAGTGTCCAAGGAAAAGACTAACTCGTCACTACTGGAAGCTATTAGCACATAGTACTACTGGCCTTTTTCCCCGACACGTGGAAGGCTTGAACATAATAGCTAAATATTTGACCTCACAGCTCTGCAGTTGATGTCCTCTTGCAATTAAACACAGTGAGCTGGTTCTGCCTTCATCTGTGGGCTTTAGCTGTAACCGAGATCAGGCAGTGGCTTGGCATATTGCTGACCCTGCCGGGCATCTCCAATATCTCCTTTACTGACGTGCACGACCGCGCTGCTTTGGCACCCGCAGCGGATGCACAGTTGGCGTGTTTCGGAGGTGCAAGGAGGTGCGGTAGCAATAGGCTGCAGCTTGCTGAAAGGATTCCCAGGATTAAGTCCGTTGCCAGCCCAGTCTGCCATAGGGGGTGTCTGCAAATCCCCCCAGCCTGCCCGGAGTCAGCTGCACAGCTCCTTCAAAATGCATGAGACTCAGCCGCTCAGGATTGTTCGCACCGAGATATGTAATTCATATGCAGTTTAAAGGACCCAATTTCACCGAGGCTATGCTGATTTACCCCTCTTTATGACCTGACCATACATACTTATTTAAAATGCTGTAAGATTCAAGGTATCTTAGAGGCCTGTGTGGTCTATGTTGACTTTAGGATGAAACAGTGTATCAAGTGACATAAACCTCAGTACTGGTACTAGGTATGTATGGGTGTTGTCGTCCCCTTCAAACAGATGCCTGACAAACAGCAGCCTAGGTTGAAGCAAGGTGGCTCAGGGATGAAAAGCTTTTTTAGCAACAATAAAGTCATAGCACATCATCTTCTCAAGGCCTGACCCTGCCTAGGTGCCTCCTAGTTGGGATGTTGCAGAGGCACCTATGCAGGCCATAGAAAGGGAAGCAATAGAAAGATGCCACTTAGCCACAGTCAGAGCTCGCTCCTGGCAATCCCACCCCAGAGTTATTGAGTGATGCCTCTCCACCTCTAGCACAACGATGATGCCCTGAGCCCTTTCTCTCTACGCATTTTGTCCCCAGAGTAATTTCTTTCTGCCCCTCAAGCCCTGTGGACTTGACGGAAGGCAGTTGTAAGGAGATGCCACTTCCCTGGGACCACAAAAGCTTTTAAGCTGGCTGGCTGCTCACACACTGTCTCCAGAACCGCTTCACTTCAGCTACATGCCCCTGCCTTTCCCCTGCTCTCTTCTGTCCCTCACTAATCACCCTCCTTCCACCCTCCTTCCACCTTCCCTTATTTCCTTTGTTTAGCTAATCCTCTCTAATGAACTCCTGAAGAATTAAATAATTAAAAAATGTATCTGAGAATTAATTTGTTGTTTGCCAGCCATCACTCTGTTCATATATTATATCCCGGTTTTTCCCTGCCCTTTGCCTTGTCTGTTTAAACAAAGCCTTTTTGGGTCAGGGCCTCTCAGCGAACAGCAATGCACAGCACTGTGCGCTCACACAATGAGCTTCTAATCTCAGTTTACCCTTCAACAAGCCTTAAGCTTCTGCAGCCTCAAATATCAACATAGAATTTCAGCTAAGAGATATCAATGAGTACTGAGGCCTCCATTTTAAACTGTGATCCCTGTATTTGCCTTAAAGACCGATTTGTGATAACTGACAGAATGAAGTGTGGAGTACTGTAAGCTCGTGGTAAACCTTTATGTTTATTTGTGAAAGCAATTTTTTAAAAAGGCCCCAGGACTACCCATATAGTTGCAACTATGGGAATAAGCTGCAAGTAAATCCCTTTTCTTGGTGCTTAGGCTGTTATAGTTGGGATTCACGTCACCCAAAAATTAGAAACGTAGTCTGTGGTGATCATCTGTGTTCTCTCCATAGAGAGCAAAGACAGACAGACATCCTCAGAGGCTGATTCATCTTAGCTGCCAAAGATCCCCTGCCAGATGGCTCCATAGATCTGCTCTCCAGACAGTTCAGAAAACTGAATCCTTCCCTCAGTAAAGACACTCCTTGGAACAGAAAATAAACTGCTCCTGCAGAAACAGTTTGTGTTTGCTTCTCTTCTCCACATGCAAACTACAAACCTAATATGTGGTCTGTTTGTACCACCTCCATATTTGCATTCCACGTTCCTTTTCAGTTTATTCTGCCTCACAACATTAAACGACTGCTATAAAGATTACCGTTACCTATGTTAAACTGAAAATAGAACCAGTGAGAAAGATATCTTCTATGAATCATAGATTTTGCAAAATGCTAAAACAGTAGCATTTGTTTTCAGTACTCGTTCATGAGCCCACACACCCACTCCCAAGTCTTAAAAACGGTCCATTTTGCGACACCAGAGACCTTGCAGGTAATACAAGTCCTGGCTATCCCACTTGAAGTCAAAAGGAGCTGCAACTTCTAAGGCAATAATTACATTGAATCTGTTTATTAAATTATTTTATCTTTAGAGTTGTGTTTCTTTCCTATCAGTTTAACCTATTTCAATTCCAATATTTCCCATTGCCTTCTGCTGGAGACAATTGTCAGGGTACAAAGAGCAAACAATGCATTTTCCCAGATTAAACAGAGAAAGCAGAATGAATCACTGCTTCATATAGTCTTTTTTTGAAGGAGAGCCAAGAGAGACATTGATTTAAAGAGTAAAGTAATTGGCACTTCGAGTTTTGATCTCACATACAGAAAACATAAAAGTTCAAGAGAACAGAGAATTCATCAGAATTGATCCAGTGTGACAAGGTACTGCAGAACTTCTGAAGAGTCACGTAAAATAAAGGCTAATCCAAAAAAATTTCCAGCCTATCAAATTCAACTATTTCTTCCCTCTGGAGGAAATTAGAAAAAAAAAAGAGAGTTTGCTTTATTTTGGTTTGGTTTGGTTTTGTGGTTTGGGTTGGGGGTTTCTGGTTGGTTTTGGGGTTTTCTTTTGCCATTTTATTCAGGTTAAAAAGAAATTGGGCAAAATAGGTGAAATTGACCTAAGAAACTTCCTCATGTATTACAGCTTTGTATTACATCCACTTACCTTAACCTCCAGTAAAAGGTCTGGGTTAGTTCATTTGATTTATTTAAATGGGGTTGGATCAGGTACGTGAATAAAGAGAAGTAGTCCAATTTCTAGGATTGAAGGCTCTTGTCTTTTTGCTGTGCTAGCAATTGCTGACCTTCAAGATGGGCTACAACAGGACAATATCTATTTTGCAGACTCTCCATGAAGAAGGAGGAAGCAATTGAGTTGTGTAGATCAACAGAACACAGAGAAATCAAGATACAAGCATTCCAACAAGTCTTTTGAACTTTTTTTTTTTTTTTTTAAAAAGAGAGGGAGAGTCAATAGCAATAGACTTTCTCCACAAAAGCAGAGCAAAACTGAAATGGCATAGGGTACTTTACATTAAGGAGGAAATTGCAGATTCTCAAGGTGAGAAATGCTTTTTTCTGGTTTTGCATTGAACAAATGCAATTGAACAAACCAGAAAACTTTTGGCTGTAACTGAGAGGATGGTAATGAAGAGTAGACCTGGCTGTTCCTCTTGGCTGCTGGGCCATAGTATTACTCAAAGCTTTGAAGTGACAGTTAGATGAGAGCTTTGGTATCAGGGATACACCAAGACTGCATTTGTTATTTTGATCTTAAAACTTTGTTTTCACCTTTGTAATGGAAGACTTAACCTTTTCCTTGGTGGAGTAAATATGGAGGGTTGCTACTAAATGTTATCTGCTACGAGGATCAAATTTTACAGAAATGAGATACTCTACTTCTCCAGTGGCGACCAGTTATGTACCACGGCTTGTGAAAACAGAGTTTCTAGGAACATCTGTAACCCAAGAGGAGTTTGGGAATCGCTGGCACTGGAGTATGTCTCCTGTTAAGGGGCCAGGGTCATTTTGGGGGCTACTGCTACTGCGTGCCTACCTCCAGGGAAACACCCCACTCCAGGCAGACACCAAAGTATCTAAGACAAGGAGCACCAGCAAAGAAACTCTGCCACCCCCACAGATTAGCTCAATAACAAACACTGTGCCAAAGAGGAGGCAAAAGTGCAAAATCCTCACTTCTGGTAAGAAAATAAATTCTTATTTATTTTTGGGAAACAGACAGATGGCTATTTCCAGTTTAGAATAGGGAAATATATATTTTTTATTCCTTTAGTAAAGCAGTGGGTTACTAAATATCAACAAAGCAGAAAACTTGGACCATTGGCTGTAGACATATTGACTGATGAGATTTTTAAACTGCTGTTTCCAAAGTAGGATACTGGGTAAGTCCTCTGAGATATGGTGACTGTCCAAAGGATTGAATAGAGAAGACAGGAAACAAATATTTCAGTATTTCCAAAGGATAATGTGCTGAAAATGTAACTATAGGTCTGCCTATTTAATGCTCACCCAGGGCAAAATCTCAGGAAGGCAAAATGGGATCTCAATAAAGAATTAAGGTGAACAGTATAATTAATACCAGACAACATGGTCTAATGAAGGATAAAACTTTAAAGATAAATAAGTTGCATTTTTGGTGTGATTACTAGTCTGACAAAATGTGCATTTGTTAAAATAGCAGAGTTATATAAGGCCATATGAATTTCTCGTTTTTAAAAAAAGAACTATTCAAACTTCAAAGACTAGGTAAGCAAATTAAAAATTTACTAGAGAGATTTTAAAAGAAAATACTAAATGGGAATCACCTTTCAAAAATAACATTTCTGGTAGGGTTTTCTTATCCAAATGTAGTTCAGGGGAGTTCATGGATTGGAAGGGAAGGCAAGAGAAACTGGTGGTAAAGGCTGTGGTTGGCACTAACTGAATGAGAAATAAAGATAGCATCTAGAGAGAGGTCCAGACAGCAGGAAAATCGGGGCTTGCCTTCTTTTAATTAGAGAGCTAGGTGCAAAGATCAAACAGCTAGGAACAGGGAATGCAGGCTGTAAGTGAAATAAAAAATGAATTAATGTTGGCAAGAAAAAAACCCACTTTTTTTAATGAGAGCAGACTGGAGAGAGTTCAGATGAGATCCCTAGGATGGTCTGAAATTTGGAAAGCCTTTAATGAGAGACTGAAAGAGCTCAAGTGAATTTTCTCTCATCTTCAAGCCTGCATTTCTACCCAGCCCCAGTCACAGCGAACGCTCCCCCTCTACTAACAGTGTCAGCATCTGCTGAATGCCTGCCCATGATTGCTGGGACCGAGGTGATTCCTTTAAGGCCAGGACAAGAGAAAGCGTTTATTCCAGATAACATGAGACACCTATAGGTTCCTCCTCCTCAGGCCAGGGAGGGAAGTGAGCAGTTCAGATCTCAGATGCACTGAAGCTGGCGTCCAGAGTCCTGCAGAGCTATCCAGAGCTGCCCAAGGGAGCAAGCGGAGAGCTGGAGGAGAGCCACCATACTTCCACCACGGGCAGAGCTCGAGAGAACCAGGACTGGCTGTTGCTAACAAGAAAGCAGGGTGAAGACAAAGGGTCAACTCTAAGATGTAGACAAAAAGAAATAATTTGAGATACTGATTTAAACTACTTCTTAAAAAATTAATTTAAAGAGTGTAGAATTACTGTAAACAAGATACAAAATTAAAAAAAAAAAAGAGGGTTGGAAGCAGTTAAAATTAATTGGGGCACAAAAATTTTGGTTTATGTCTGCAGAATGAAACAACAAGTCTTTCTTGTGAGCTGAAAGTGGAAAATGCAGGCTGAGGAAAGAAATGAGTGGTAGCAGAAGCTGAAAATAGCTATGGACAGATTAGGAGATCACCACAGGCACCTCTGGAGGTCATCTAGTCCAATCTCCCTGCTCAGAGCAGGGTCATCTACAGCAGGTTGCTCAGTACTGTCCAGTTTGGTTTTGAATATCTCCAAGGATGGGGACTCAGCAGCCTCTCTGGGCAACCTGTACCAGCGCCTGATCACCCTCACAGTAAAAAAAAAGGGGGGTTGTGCGTTTAGACAGAATTTTCTCTATTTTAACTTGTGCCCATTGCCTCTTGTCCTGTCATTGGGCACCGAGAAGAGCCTGGCTCCATCTCCGTTACTCCTCCTCGTCCAATATTTACCCACATGAATAAGATCCCTCTGAGCCTTATATTCTCCAAGCTGAACAGTCCCAGCTCTCTCTGTCTGTCCTTATATCAAAGATGATCCAGTCCCTTCATCATCTTCTTGGCCTTTTGCTGGACTCACTCTAGCATGTCCATGTCGTTCTTGTACTGGGGAGCCCAGCACTGGACCCAGCAATCCAGATTTGTCTCACCAGTGCTGAGTAGAGGGAAGGATCACCTCTCTTGACCCATTGGCAATGCTTTCCCTAATGCAGCCCCGTACCAAGATGGGAAAGGATGGGATAAGCAGGGGACATAGAGAGGAGTCAGGAAAACACATCTGCCTCTCAGAAAGGAGAGAGAAATGATCGCAAAAGAAAAAACTTAAGTTGAAGCAGCAAATAGCAATAGTATTTTGTCCATTTGTTCTTCGATAAGATATAGCAGAGAAAGACTCTGTTGATGAAGGAGTCGAGTGCCGAAGAAGAATCCATGGATTACAGGCACCTGATTCCATTCAGCTGGTGAAGTAGAGGGATTTAACAAGAAAGGGGGCTTGACTGAAGGGGAAGGAGGAATAATACTTAACAGAGGGAGCGAAAGGGATTTCTGCCAGAGAGTCTGTATTCCGGGAGCAGGACTAGAGAAAACAAACATCTGAAAGTGTAAAGGAGCGAGTGCGCTATGTGGGGGAGCCCTTAGGGAAGACTACGATGGGGAGCAGAGTCATGGCACGGGCCACAGCAGGAACATCTAGCTCTTGGGCTAGATAAAGCCATGTGCCGTCTCACTTCACATGAATTTCTATTCTTTTGCGTAAAGCAGAAGAGCCATCACAGCCTGGGTGCTGAGAACTACCCTAAAGAGCCTGGTGGTTAAGTTATTCTCCAAAACAGGAGACACGGATTTGGATTTCTTGAAGCAGAGTTGTGAACTGAACATGGATGAGTACCATAAAGTGTAAGCTATGGATTAGCTCCCTTTCTAGTAGCTAATAATATTCTGCCTCAGTGTCTGGGTCATGGGGCACATACCAAAAAGAAGATACACTTATACCAAATCCTATCGCATCTAAGGCTTTCTGTAAATCTGGGATAGTTTTAAGAATAAAAGCTGAACAAGGACTGCAAATTGAATGAAGCTGTCCAAATATTCACATTGAAAAAAATAAGAGTCCCAAGAGCAGAAAACTCTTTAATTTACCAGGTAAGTGGTTAAAAAAATTCAGTAATAGATACCTGAAACATGGCAAGTTTGAACTAGAAGTCAGGCAGGTATTTTTAAAAGCAGGGATAGTTAAACCATTGGGACAACTTCTAGGTACATAATGGAGAATCAATCTTGCAAGTCTTTAAACAGACATCGCATTTCTTCACAGGGAGGTAGATTCTGATTTAGGCAGACCATAAAATCTAAACATAGGAATCTTGCTGTCAAGTTATATCGGAATTCAGAATAGCTGATCATAATGGTTTAGTCAGTTTGTTAAAATGAATTTGTCTCAGCAATGAAAAAGCAAGGGGATTTCCTCTTGTAACTTCCAGCCCCATATCACTCCCTGTTGGAAGGTTTCTTTCTGAAGTATCAGGGAGATCATCAGTGCAGATTATATTGAGACAACAACAATTTTCAAAACAAAAAAATGAACCTCCATTTACTGTTACATTGCAATAAAACCTGGTTTTATGCCACCGCATAATAGATAATTAATTTGGTCAGTGTAAGTTATAACTTACATACTAGTTGTATTTGAAAACCTTTATCAGAGGTTTACTCTAACAGGTAGATAGCAAACACACCCAACTATCAGTTCCTAACTTGACAGACATGAAGCCATTTTCCCAGTCTATCTCCAGTTCATTTCATTATAACCCCTTTAAAGAGATGTCATAACATCCCTTTGCTTTCAAGCTTAAAGTTTTGGCAGGATGTGTGTGTGGGGAGGTGGTAATTCTGAGATACTGGAAGCTTTCCAACAGGATGAGAACAGCATTTTCCAGACATCCTGCTAACATCAATTCGTGGATGCATGTAACTTCTTATCATCTCCATTGCAGGCCATGGCTCTCAAAGACACTTCCTGGCCCACTGTTCATATAGATTTGTTTGTTCTGTTCAGAAAGATAGGAGAGGAAAAATTCAGATACTTTGCCATTAAAAAGGGCTGGAATAGTTAGTGTCTGAAATAGTTTGTAGAGAGCATTTCAAATAAGAGATTGAAATGCTGGATAAGGGGAAGCACTTTGAAGATTGTGATCAAGTTTCATCTTTGAAGACAGCCAAAAGAAAGCAGACAAGCTTAATGGAAGAGGTTACTCAAGGTGACTTGCCATCACTGTTCCTGAATGTGAAAGTAGGAGGTTAATAAAAAGTTCTTCTTTTTCTTTGGATATAGAAACACAGCAACATGATCAAACTGAATTTTAACTTGTCGATGACCACGGTGATTTCCCCTCCCACTCAGCCTTTGTCAGCAGGGTCTAGGGGTGTCGTACGTCACATGTGGAGAGGCTGCAGGTTCACTACTTCAAAAAGATCACCTCCAAGTCTTAGTCTGATTAGAGTACAATACAAGGATCTGATTAAAGCAAAGACACTTCCTTTAAAATATATGTGCATGCATGTACATATATCCCAATCTGCAGACATTTAGCCCCAGCCCTGACACCTACGAAAGGAGGCTGGGTGAGTGAGTTCTTGAAGGGAGATGTGAATTTAATTTTGAAAGCAGCAGTCCGACAGCACAGCGAAGTACCACTTGCAATACAGTCCCATTGTGCAGGTATGCAAAAGCCTTCCCGAGGAATTTTCCCAGTGTCAAATACTTAAAAAAAGGCTAAACCACAAAGCATTGCCAAGATCTCTGGCATTTCCTATTAACATCAGCTAGCTAGTAGTATGAGAGATCTGAGTAATCCTTTGAGGCAAAGAGAGCCAAGGGCAGCTGCAGAGAGTCCCAGAGGGGAAAGCAAACATACCAACATCCATGGTTCAAAAGAAAACTTCAGGTGATCCATTATGAAGTTTCCATATTGCAAGGGTGATGGAAAAACACGGTGGCATGCCTGCACACTGAAAAAAACTGCTCAGGAAACCTTTAACTTTGCCTAAGATGTACTTGTAAATGCTGCAGATAGATAGATACTTTTTCTTGTCTGCATGGTTTATCTAACATGTACTGTGGACCCTTCTTTTCCATTAGAAATATCTTGGTCATGCATCTGACTTTTGGAAAGCATTAAAATGTTGTCATCTGCAGAAACAGGGAGATATAAATTAAATTCCATTAGGCTAGAGGGACAAAGAAAAGGAAGAAACTAAAGCTAACCTTGCAGTAGTTTTCCCCACTCATGTAACAGAAGTTACCAAGGTAAAACAGGCAAAGTGAAAAACTGGTATATCATATCACAAAAGATGTGGGAGAGATCAAATAAATTTCAGTGTTATTTCAAGTTTTATTTCTTTCATGTGCTGTATTTTTCTAAACGTATTTAAAAGATCCTGTCTACAATACACACATCTGTTTCTTCTTGAGTGTCTGCTGTTGAATACAATAGTAAAACAATTCCACAAAATCCACACCAAAACAAAACAAAAATCCCAAACCAGCAACACTTCTCCTTCCCATCCCAAAAGAAAACCCTGTGCCTACTTCTTTAGTTCAAGTCTCTGAGAGGTTTTGGCTGGGTGTAGAGCAGCAAGTAAACACAGATATTACTGCAGCCTCTGCAGCCACTAATGTCTTCTTTTTCTGAGATCTCAAAGACTGGGATAATTACATTCTGCAAGAGGCAAAACAATTTATGAAAAAAAATGACACATTCTCTTATTAAAAATTAAATAAGGACTTTCATAATCAGCTGCTTCAAATATGTGTGAATAATGCCAGCTAGAAACCAGTCTGCAGATTGCTCATGAAGTGGGTGTGAAGCTGAAGTCAGGGTAAGAAAAAAAATCAAAATGATAAAAGAGCGCTTTCTTGGAGCTTTTACAAGGTCATTTGGCCTAGGCAAGCTAAAAAGTGAATATTTCTCCAATATCCTGCAACAAGAGGGAGAAAACAGAATTAAAAATTATCTTTTGCAGTAAAAACAAAAATCAAAGTCAACTTCTCTAGGATTAAGTCCACTGGAAAATAAAGTCTCCCTTTTCTTCTGACAGGTTTAACTTTTAATTATGTAAAGCCTTCATGACGGGATTTCTATCTTTTTGTAAATTTAATTCACAAAATGTCGTAATTATCTGCAGACATATTAATAACTCTTTGAACAATATACTAATGTAGCAAGCTGAAATGTGTTTTCAGAACAAAAGTAAAACAAGGATTAAGAAAGTACATCCATCCATAATTCTTGTACAGTTCATATGTAAACACATTATTGGTATCGTAGATATTGTGAAAAACAACAAAGAATCCAATGCATTGAACGCCTTCAGCTGCCCACAGTTTACAAAACCTAATAGTATTGTGGGCTGCAAAAGATGGCCATTTCTTCCCCTCTGGGGAACTGCCTTTATCTACTCATTGTCATTTCTTTAGTGAATTTGAGTTAATTTTTAATAACAATTTTACTCCTCATAAAACTGAAAAGACGACTCATGGGAGGCCAACAGTATTATTTGGATACTGTCTTCAGAATACAACCCTGCTGCAAAAATACTAAAATAACTGTTGGAGCAGAAAATGAGGAAGAAAGTCGCAGAATATCTGCATTTGTGGCAGAAAGGTTAAAAGCAAGAGGCTTTTTTAAGTTTGATTTTTTTAAATTCCTCTTTAAAAAATCCTAACTCTCAAAAAAAAGACTCATGTCAAAGCCACCTCCTAAGGCAAGAGTAATGTGTCAGTACCTGAACTTGCCTCAAAAGTCTCCAAGCCTAGAAGTAAAGGCTTTGCACAAATCTGTATATCGGAACTAGGAACTAGGGTAGGGAACCCCTTCCAGAAAAGAACGTAGGTGCAGTGAGCCTTATGAAAAGGTCACCTGAAAACAGAGGGCCTGATTTCTCTTATTCAATAGTGGTGTTTTACCGACAGCCTCCACTGATACGAATAATCTCCCTTTTTTCTCATGGGAAATAGCAGGAAGAACGCAGCCCACGACACAGTCATCCTCTTTCACTTAAGACCACTGAAAGTTTGCAGAGTCGCCTCCTGCATTTCCAGCCACATTCCTCAGCTGCCCAGCTTTATCCACTCACAGTCCATGACACAGAGATCACGGCTGTATTGAAGTTTTAGCCTAAATATCAAGGCACCCCCAGCAGATGCCTTCCATGCCATCAGCACCTCCTCTGACTTGAAATATATGTTCTGCAGTTCTTTATGAAAGAACGTGTTTCAGAATAGGTATGTGCCATTGCATGGCCCCAAACACAGGGTTGGAAAGCATTTACTGTAAGATCCCCTCTCATATTACTTGAGAATTAAACTACATAAGCTTTTAATAATGAAATGCCAATTATGAAGCTAAATTAACGCCAGCATTGGTACTAAAAAGAACAAACAAATTAATTATTCTTACTTTTCTCCTCCTTTATTCCAAGTAGTTTGACTCCTGGATAAAAGAAAAGAAAATGCATTAGTACAGTACAATGTACAATGTACAGTACAATCACATATTTATGCAAGGAATTATGGCTATCCAGTTGTGTGGAACTTTCTTGATTACTTGGTGCCCTTTCTTGTCTTTTGAAACTCCACTTAAAATAAGAAGTAAACCCTTCTGCAAGATTCCAGTTCTAGCAATAAATATTTCTTCAGTTTGAAGTTAATACGAATAGCAGGATGTATCGACTCAGGAGATAAACATATCTTGGTTTTGCTGGAAAAAATCAATCTAGAAGTGTTCCAAATATCTTCAGATGCCTCCATCCTTTCTTGATCTCACACAATTTGAAAGAGTGAAAAGTTTCTTCCGTTCCTCCTCAGACTCCCACTATTCTTTTAGGATGAGATTTTCAAAGGAAAGAATGATTGAGCTCAAAGTCACGCCAGACAGAACACATCTGCTTCTGCTGTTTGACTGTCTTGTCAGAGGTAAAGTCATCAAACTCAGCTACAGTGTGCCTGGACCTACTCATCTGAGATCCCTATATCGATGCTGTTACTTCTGCTGAGTACCTTCTTTATTTTCTGCCATCCTTCTGCCAGGAAAGACAAGCACATTACTCTCAATATAAAACCCCCAAACAACCAGTTTTAAGAAAAAAATTAATAATCTTTCCAACTCAGATTGTACATAGATTAACCAGGTTAAAGCTAAGTTAGCAAACCACATTCTTCCTTAAAACAAACATAACCATTGTGGATTGCACTCTGGAACCTTCTTATATAAATATCCTATTCTCAATATTTCCATGTTAAATAAATGCTTTGTCTTTGTGCTGGGAAACCAGCATTTTCAGTGCAACTTTATCCATCTAAAAGTTCATGAAAGTCTGCATTAAAGACTGATTTTGTATGGAAAACTGTGGCATGCATGCTGGTCTTGTAGCTTCAGGGACCTTTGAGCTATGGTTCTTCTTTGCTGTGCAACAGTAAACTTCATGATACGCTCCCTCTCAAATTGGTAGCAAATAGCATGAATCAAGTGCTGGTTGAGACTCTAAAGAAACATTCCCATGGATCATGCTAGAAGAACTAAACCAAGTGCTAACCCACAAACCATGTTTATTTAAAATAGTTTTATGCATAAATCATGTTTCCTCAAAACAGATTTATCCTGCATCCATCGAGTTCCTGTTCTGCATATGGGAAAGGAAGAGAATGGGTTTTCCTGTCATGCTGCACCTGTGTATTCAGGGCATAGCTGCTTCCCACAACAAATATCTAGAATTATGCATCCACTGGAAGAGCAGAGTCAGCATCCAAGAGAGCATTTCTCATTCTTATGCATGACACCGGGTGTAATGGAGACATGAAACGGGAAGGTGTAATATGTCATGTTGCCTTCTAGATTCTGGGTTTACTATAGCTTAGAGAATTTCAACAAGACAACTAGTATTTCATTAAAGAAGAGCAGCCATGTAAATTTCATATGTTCACCATGTGACCTCTCCCCACTAATAGAATAGGCAAAAGGGTCCTTGACAGTGCTCCATTTCCACACAAAAAATAAAAAAGGGCTCTGTTACAGGCTTGTCATGCTTTAGCACTGGGCCTCTGCAAACCCCTCCGCACTTGAATATGGGCAAATCTCAAGAGGGAGTAAACATAAAAATGTGCAACTGTTTTAAAGTTATTCCTTTGTAAAAATAGAAGTGTTTTACTATTTAAATAAAACTGATCATTTGTGCCATTACAGTGAACAGATACTGTCTCAGTCATACATCCCAGTTGAGTAAGGATTAAATCTTACTGACTAAACTTTGATGTCGAAATGATAACTGTTATTTTTTTACCCTCCTATTCTAAAAGGTTCATCCTTACGTCAGAGACAATGGCAGCGCAGAGGACATCAAAACTTTCTTGATAATATACAACAAGACTGAATGCTCTCTCAAGGGTGCAGTAGCTCACAGACGGAAGTGGAAATTCATTCGTCTTCCCATTAAAAAAGGAAACCACACAGCGACTCAGATTGCGCCCTGGCATTTATAACCAAAAAGGGAGAAAAGAGTACTTTCCTGAAGATCCTTCTCGAAATAACAGCTTATAAATATTCCTAATAAAACACAAGATGTCTGGAGGGCAGATGAATTAATGAAAACTGGTTTCCTATCGATTAGGGGACAGTTGGGCAATGCAACTGCTCTCCTCCCCCCTGCCCAGACATACACAATAAATTCGCCTTCCCCGACTCCTCTCCATGTCCCCTCTGACATCCACGTCCCCTTTTGCATCCCCTAGCCCCCAGGAAAACAGGCCAGAGCTGCAGCTGCTCTGGAGCTGTGCCCATACTGATCGGCCGGAGGGCTGCAGCCGAACAACGCACAGAGTGCCCAGGTCCTTCCCACCACCCCTCAGACTGGGGCACTGCTTTGGGGTCTCTCCTCTGTCGGCCATCGCTTTTCATGAAACACATAGAAACTTAATTATCTTTGAGACTTATACTCCCTTTCAAATTTGGCTAAGATTGGCCAGCAGGTTGAAAACCTTATTACATGTAGACAGATAGCGTGATCATATAAACTTCATTTCCTTAGGAAACCAGGCTAATAGAAATAATAGTGAAAAATACAGCAGGTATTGACAACATGGTGCGATGTTCAGTTTCTGTTAAGTATGAAGCCATTGTGACTGTAAAGAGTTCAAACAGGAAAAAAAGAAGCAGGAAAGAGAACAAATATTTCCTCTTCAGTGCTACTGGACAAATGGAGCAGGCTCAAAAATTACCTGCAGGTCTTAACTTTGGGAACCTTTTTAATTTCTTTTAATCTTGGTATATAGTCTGACCTGCTTCAGTTAGCTCCCTTGTAATGTAAAACGCCACGCTGCAGACTTGTAAGCCCCACCTGGGGTTCAGTCCTTTTTGCTTAATATCCCAAGGGAAAGGAGAAGAATCTTGATATAATCAAAGAAACTGAGGTTACAGCCTCCAGCCTATCTTTTAAGAGATATTTTTCTTTCTTGCTCTTGTTACCAATACTAATTTTTAATTCCTTTCCATGATGACATATTCTTTCACAGTTTATTCTTTTCCTGCTTTGTTTAGTCTTCAAATCTCACATCATAGCATAAAGGAAAAATGGATAATCTAGCATTACCCAACAGAAGGCAGGGTCCTTGGGAGCCATGAAGTCAACATCAGAGTAGGAAATTTTTCACTTAAACACACAGGGTTTTATTGCATTTGTGTTGATACATTCTTTGAATATATATATTTTTAAAAAAGCATAGATTGGCTGCGTACGTCATGGAGCCGTCTGTTGTTAAAACTGTGCCTTGGTTGAGAGCACTCGTTTGGTGGTACCAACACCTGCCCTGTGGAACAGGACGTATGGCATCTGGCTAAAGGCAAAACCCCGCTCCCTCTGCAGACAATGGCAAGGTTTTCAGTGGTGACAGCAGGCGCTCTGATGGAGATGCTCGAGTTTAGATACTGGGGATCTCGGCTGTGTCACACGTTTTCTTTTGAGTTTATAGGGAAACAGTTTACAAATTGGGATAAAGGACACAAAGTGAAATAAAAACAATAATTTCTGCCCTTGCTGCCTTTGTTAACCAGGCCCCATCCAGCAGACTTTACCTTTTGCCCCTTACTAGGTATCAGTCGCCTCTGTCCTACCCGAAGTCTCTAATTCTGCTATCTATCTGCAGACATGCCCATCCCTCAGGAGATGGTTCAGGCCTGCCATACAGAGTGCTCTCCTACTCACACTCTTCTACTAGCCCGGACGTCTGTAGCTTGGCTTCCAACAACTCCTGGATTGCGTGGCACGTGATACAGGAAAGCCTCTAACCAACTGGTTCTTCAAGCAGATGCCTGCAGATCTTATGGGAAGTTGAGCTGGCAGGTCCCGTCTCCTCTCAGCAAGACCAAGAGAACCGCTATGCACAAAGGTGGTTTGTGCAAACCCTCAGTTCAGGGTTCCCAAGCCCTCTGCCATGGCCCAGGGCTAGCCCAAAGCTTGTGGTGATTAAGACACTCTTTTTCCACTTCCAGTACATGGAAAACTCCAGCAGCAAGAATGATTCTTAATCACGCCCTGACTTCGTAGATGCTTAAACCCAAGTCTTCCTGGCATTCATCTGCCAACATGCACATCCTCACCAGACAGTCCAGCTAATCCAATTCAAGCTTTTCTGGTTTATCAACTAAACATCTTTTCCTGTACTGGCACATTCACTGTATTCTCTTAGACTCTCATCCTTTTGCTGCTCAGTCTTTGTAAATCTTTCATTTCTGCACTAGGGTCCTCTCAGCAATGGAATTTCAACCTAATGGAGATTTCCATGATGGGAATACTACATAATTTTTTTTTACACTGAAGAGTGCAATTCTAAATAAATGCCCCATTAGGACAGAAGAAAAAATTAATGGATGTTTAATAGGCTACGGACAAGATACCTTTTCTTCAAAGAATCCTTACAAATGCTACTTATTTTAAATTGGATGCAGTCGGGTCTTCTTTGTCATAATTTTATACAGGTAAAAAATGAACTGTAACTTTCATGGGATTTTTCCCCTCCAATTTCAATATTATATTAAAATGTATACAGCATTTCCAGACATCTTTCATTTAAAGACTTTCAAAAAAAAAAAAAATTACAATTTCACTACCCTTGTTCTGAACTGAAGGAAGTACCTTGCATGCAAAGGCACTGAGTTCTGCTGCAAGAGTAGCTGTTCCTCCCTCCTCCCATTCGAACAGGGATTTCTTCTTAAAAGCTATTGTAGACAGCCAGCCAGGACTGTAAGTTCTGTCAGGCAGGCTAAATGCACACAGACACATAATAGTATCTGGGGAAAATGTCAACTTTTAAACAATCTTATTGCTTTCATGTTCTGTACCCAAAAACTTACCCAGGCGTCGTTACTGAGGTAGTCCAGACTCCCAGAATATGCAGGTTGGTAGATGCTACTATGTTGCGTTTTGTTCTGGAGTCGGTCCAGGAAAGCATTATTTACCCTTAAAATAAAACAAAAAATGAATAATGATTGAAGGTAGCTGAGGAGTTCACAAACTTTTAAAATTTAACATTCTGTGAGTGGCTTTCCCTATTCTCAGTTCAATACCCATCTTCCTATGTTTTTCAAGCCTGTGCTGCATACCCATGGACTGGCATGAGATGATAGGGTGGATTTCATTTTCAATTCACTAAGTGCATCCTTATCCTGTGATCAGTCCGTTGTGATTAAAAGGCATACCTTGACTGCTGTGAGAAATGCACCAAAATCCTCCGTGGAAAGACGACCTGCATACCACCACTCACCATGTCAGGGAGTTTAGCTATTTTGACAATTCACCTAAGGTAGTCTTTCACCCTTCGGTACACAAGGAGAGTTTCTAGAAGTACTGATGTCCTAATGCCAATGAAAATACCCACTTAACCTTGTTACTAATAGAGACAATTTGTGTAGCTACTCTGAAATCAGTCTGCTCTATTAGTCTGGAAAGCATGCACAAATACAAATATACTTTTCCTGAGTCTGTTTTAAGTATTTTCAAACCTTCTGAAAACTGTTCCTTTCTTCCCCCTATTAATGCTTAGGACTGACACACATGCTTAGACATGACTGTTGTTTTAATGTTTTACAATGCTATTGGTAACAATGATGTAAAATGCAAGATACTGGATTATTTCTATCTAGGGACGTGAGATGGACTGAATCGAAAATCCTTCATTAACTTCTATGGGTAATCATCTCAATATCTTTGCTAGAGAAAAAAAAGAAATGAAAACAGTATGGAGAGTGGTTGCCTACAGAAGTAATTTTTTTATATTTCCCTAACGATATAGAAGAGGAAACAAATGGTGTTTTTACTTTTGAGCCTGAGCATTGTTTCTTTTTACCAGCAGAAAACAAAGCTGAGAATAAAGCTGTGCTTCAAGATAATGGAAAGTCAGTTAAGTGACAGAAATGCAAGATTAGAACGGCTGAGCACAGAGAGGGCACAGCAGTGGGGCACAGCCTGGGGCGCGAAGCAGTGCGGCTGCAGGCGGCCTTGCTGCACTGCAGCTTCTACCTGTATCCGTATCAAATCCCACGTTTAGCTCTGCCTGTTAACCTCAGTGACAGTCAACCACAAAATGTGGCATGGACAAAGTAGCCCATTCTAAAATAAAGTAAAAATAAACAATAGATAGATAGATAAAAAAATAAAATGTTTCCCACCTGAAATTACTGGGCTAGTAGTTACCCGTGAAACTACTGATAGTTTCTACCCTATGCTGCATCCTACGCTGATAGGATAAATAAAGTGAAAAAGGCACTCTGGGTCATACTGCATTACAGTGAGCAGTTATAATGATGGATATTAGTGGCTCATTTGAAGGCAAAGTTAAACCAGAGGCGAGGTCAGGGATCCTTATTGCAGTCATCTTCTAAAGCATGAATGCCTCCAATTTTGAGACCCTTTCCAGATAGGAATTCAATTAAAGTGTATTCTGCATTTTTGCATCATACCTCCTCTGTTCGTTTTGACGTGCTCTTGTCCTGGCTTCCTCTTCCTGCTTTTGTTTAAATTCCATTAATTCAGCCTGGGAATGATAAAAGTGGGAAAAAAAAAAACCCAGCAAACTTACTTTTAATTAACATACCTGTGTTGCAAACCCAATTAATTCCACATGGTGTTAACTTCAGCTGGAGCCATGTGTCATTCCCAGAACTTCTCTCAACAGTATTTTATTTATGTAACGGCACTATGTTAAAAACTGAGCTCATTTTTCTGTTCAGCGTTGTACTGGATGAGTTCTATTTGTGCCTTAAAAAGTGGGAAGTTACAGGATTCAGACATTTACAGTCCTACCTTTAAAGGGATATGCTAGACACGAGTCTCCTTCCCCTTGCCCCAGCCCATGGGTTTGAATTTCCCTGTGGGTCCAAGGGGGAAGATAGCCAAAGTCATCTAGCAGGAGCAGACACAGCCATTGCGCCCATAGGGTACGAAGGAGACATGCCCTTCACCTCCTGCCTCTGTGGAGCACGAAGAGAAGATAGGAACGGGGGTATGTGGCATGGTGTGTCACCTCCAGCTCCCTGGGGCTCCCTCAGGGGTGAGGGAAAGGCAAATGGTACCTGTTGGTGTGGTGAAAGCATGTGCAAGCTCCCAGCGTTGCAGCAGCCTACCATCCTTACGATACGCAATATTAAGGCATATAAAGAGTGTCAAAGGGAATTCTTTTCAGAGAGTTTGCTTATGCAATTCTAGCCAGGACTGTGAAGGAAACACAGCTCGTCTGTCTCTGCTGTGCATGCGTGCTTCTTTGTCTGGCTCTTGCTCCCTGCAATGCACCCAAGAATCGAAGATGCAGATTTTTCTGCAAAGAAAATTTGGCTAGCAGGGCGAGGGGGAAGGGATAGGAACAGACCCATCTTTCATATTTTCCATAGCAACTGAGCAGCAGTAGGAATAGGAACTAAAATAAAATGATGCGGTTAGATAAAAGCCTCAATAACTGAATGGAACCAAAAAAGTTTAAAAAAAAAAATCAATTTAAGTGGAACATTAAATAAAAACTATGCAATAAATGTATGAAGAAAATCAATAACTGCGAATGTGTTGTGTATCAATATTTGTCTAGCCCTAAAAGAAGAAACAGGATTAAGAAATAAAAAAGCCAACCTTAATTTTCACTATTTTAAATAACTATTCAACCTGAAAATTAAAACCCAGTATCTGACTTTCCAATATCCTGAGTCCTCTCTTGGAGTAATGTTGTGAAATATATTGTGTGTATATGATGCGGTGTTCAAAGCGTACTGAAAATTTCTAAATCAAGCAATACATACTAAAACCTGTTCTGGAAAAAAAAAGGGAACTGACAATACCTATATGTTTTATAGCTACACTGTGCTAAGAGGTACACACACGGCAGAATTCACAATTACTTTAATAAATATTAGTTTGAAGTAGAAACGAGCCAACATATATCTGAGGGACAATTATTGGAGCCTTTAAAATACTTATTATTTACAATAGCTTTGTAAGTAGTGCATTACTCTGCGCAATATGTAGCAGCAACTGTGAAGGCAAGGAGCACTTGGAACTGTGTACCAAGCAAGAGCAGCCTTAGAAGCAGCCAACACCTTCTCAGCAATCTGTGGAAATCGGTAAAGAGTCTAAAGCTCTGCACGAGTCCCTTAAACCAAACTCATAAAGTAGGGGCACGCTAATTCACGTCTGTAGCTATTTTTTCAACGGAAGAATCAATGTAAAGAATACAACAGCTACCAGCCTTACACCCGTCAGGACTGGCTTTCAAAGGTTTTTCCTCCGTATAGTTCCTGGGAATTAGCATACACCTGGTGGGAAAGCAATTAAGAGCCTCCCTTTTTCCCCACCTTTTGTTTCCAGCATCCTGGTTGCTAGAATACTACAAAATGAGGACACTCATCCTCAACACTTAAAGAAAAATACCTGTGAGAGGGGCTGAGCCACTTGTCCAGCTCTAGTAGAAACTCACTGCGTGGCATTTGTTGCGCTAAGATTCTGCTACTGGGGAAGTCGTTTAACGTTCATTTGGATGTTAGTAACAGCAGAGGTATAACAAGAGGCTCAGTATTTGCCAATATGTTTTCGAATGATTTGCTAATATGATTTTCAAATGCTGCCCTCCCCGTACTTGCACAATCAGACCTGGAGCCAAGACAGATAACTTAGCACAGTGCCATCGCCTTGTGTAGATGAACTTTATGTGGATATGGTACCCAAATCTACGCCACAGGGACTACAGTGGTTCAGACGCATTTCAGGCAATGTGTGCCGCACGTGCAGAAGATGGAGTTCAAACTTGCAGTTACGGCATGCCTGCTTTTTAGACAATTCAAACCTCTTCATTTAGGTGGTTAGCAAGGGAACAGAGAAGCATACAGACTTAACAGCAAATCTGAGTGCTTCCACATCCCCATTTGGGAAGTGAGGGCACATGGGCCTCGATTCTCTAGAAAGAGACTATTCAGAGTCTGAGATCATCACGAATATCTCAGTAAGATTACTTCTGCCTGAAAGAGAGGGAATTGGTTTCCTTAGCCTATGAAATTGGGTGCCATGGTCAAAAAATGCTCCGCACAATTGTTCAAATGGAGAGGCGAACAGGAGCTAGTCATCCAGATGCAAATAGCCTTGAACCCAGAAGATAATTGTCCTGTCCCCATCCACATTTTACAGCTTGGCTCATCTCTCTCACAATATTTGAAAACAGTGACTGAATCACTTTTGCTAAAGAGCAGCTCTGTGCGTAGGCTACAAGTAATCAATGTATTTAATTGGTTTCACAGCATGCAAAAATGATACAATATGCAAACAATGTATAATTACCTTCCTCCGTTGTTCTTGCTTCATTTCCTCTAATCTTCTGTTTTCATCCTCTCGAAGAGCTTGCTTATAAGTATGGCTTCTCGTCTATGGTTCAACAAAGAATATAAACATGTTGGTGTGGGGAGAGGGGGGGCCAAAATCCCAAACCTTATTCCCAAATCGTCATACAGGTAATTGACAAAACAGAAACGGTTGAATGATTCCAGTTACTTAAAAAACAGATTAGTGTCAAGAGTAGAATTTAAACAAGAAGTGGTCTAAAGCCTCTCAATCATTCGATTTGGCTGAATGTCCACCTGCACATCACAACCAGGCAGCCACAGCACATGCTATTCCACGTCCCAGTGGCAAGCATAAAGATACCCTGAGCAGCCAGAAAACACAATCAGGATATCTGATAGTGAGATGGGGTATTCTGGGAAGAAAGAAAAGTACTGAAAATACTACCAAGATAACAAAGCAGAATTGAGGCCTGGTAACAGAGGGGAACCCAGGAGTATTTGTGGAAAGGCATTTGTGGAGGTAAGGCAACAGAAGCTGAGAGATCAAGTCTGCTCTATTATTTGTGGGGCAGCCAAGAGAACTGAAAATCTGAACTACACATCATGAATAATGTATTTAACTGTGTAGTAGGTTTTCATTACAGTAACTAGACCTGGTCTTTCACAAGTTGTAGTTGTTAGCAAAGAGCCAGCCTACCATTAGGATCTTATAGGATCCTTAGGATCTTACACATAGGAACTTATACTGTAAAGTCTTTGAGCAGGAAGTGTAGCACACTAAATAATGAATCAGTATAATTTAATACAAGAAGTGTGCAAGTTTGACTTTAGTGAGGAATTTGTTGCAGGTCTACACAATGTTCTCGAAACTTGATATATGCATGCAGAATGACACCATTAAAACAACAGGCACATAATTTGCTAAAAAGACTGAATAGAGAAAGCAATTATTAACAGCTCAGTTTTGAGCTGGGAGGAGTTGTTACATGTGTCCAGGGAGAGTCATTCTGGGTCCAATATTATTCATTACTCTCCATAATGGCTTGGAGAATTGTGTGGCGTGTATGTTAATCAAGTTGGAAGACAATAAAATCTACACAGGATTGGTAACACTTTGAAAGACAGGATTAAAATTAATTATGAGCTTGATTAAATAAGTGGGCCAAAAAAGTCACCAATAACAGAGTCACTCCAAAGAAGTTAAATTTGTTCATGCACATCAGTATTTGACACTGATATTTGAACTAGGTGTGCTAAATTAATATCACTATCCAAGAAATGATGTGAGGGAAAAAAAATCAATAAACATTACATTGTCCCAAACTTTTTTTAGAAAATGAATTTTAAATTTAAAAAATCATATATATATGCCTCCCTTTTAGCATGCATGTCAGGCACTTCCTAAGCTTATCACACTTCACTATTTCAAATATATTTTTCCTGAATGTTTTAATTACTCCAGACAAAGGACAAGTCCGAGATACCATCAAAACTAGAGTTCAGGTTTTCCCACTGGTTTAGCATTTTGGTACTACGCCAGGTTTATTTAGATAACAACTCTGGTTATGTGCTTCAGATTCCTCACACAGACCACAGAGGCTGTGCATATATGCCTATAGACCGTACCTCATCCAAGTTGGTTGGGAAGACATTTTGCTAACTGCATTACTGCATTATAAGCGTGTGATGAATTTCACAAAGCTATAGAAATGCTGCCATGCAAAAGACATGTATAATATCAGCCAGTATTAAAGAGCAGTACAGGTAAACTATGTATTTTATCTGCTTGGACACTAGTGAAGCCAAAGATGAACTATGGTATATAATTTGGTGTAACTTATTAAGAAACCCCTCAAAAACTGGAATGAGAAAGGCACACATAGGTAGGTGAAGTGGAAGGAAAAGGCTAAAAGTAGGACGTGTACACCTGAAAGAATTCAGTGTTCCTTCAGGCATCCACCCACTTCTGTATAGATATGAAGACACCACACCAAAATGCTGAAATCCAAGTCAGTCCTTGGGATGTGAGCTCACTTGTCTTCACAGTTCAATGTTCACACCATACGAAAGGCTGCAGGGCTGGGTCTTCCCTATCAAAGAACAAGCTCCCCACTGTTTGGAGTGTCGGATGGTTCAGGAGGGAGGTAGAAGTGGTTTCAAGACATCTTTTATCCCTTCCCGTAGTTCTTCATCTTGCTTGTCCACCCAGGACTACAAAAGACAGTCTGAAAGGTGCTCTCCTGCAACTGACCTTCTGCCCAGCATTGCTGGGCAGAAGTTGGCTCCTTCAAGCTATATATCTACCCACATACGCTAGGGTTTTCAGAGACACAAAATGGCCTGAGGAATCAAAGGGGAAAGGAACCTATTTTCAATATCACCTTCCCTTTTCATGCAATAAAACCAGGAAGAGATACTAGATGTCATAGTAGATGACAGAACTGTCATATATTCTGTTTGCAGCAATTTCTGTAACGGGAGGGTCTTGCACATTTCCAAGGCTTCCGAGGAAATATGGAGGTAAATCTTTCCCTCCCTTTACCCAAGGTTGTCTACAACAGAGGGCTGCCCAGATTGGATACTTCCAAGTTTCTGCTGACTAAGGACTATTGCTTGTAACGACAATTTCTGTCCACTTGGCTGCCTGCTTTCTGTCTTCCCCCAGTTACAAACCTCCCTAAAGGAGAAATGCTTCTGTCTCAGGGTTAATATTCCTCACTGCAAGTTTTTACATCAGTAGGAAAGCTTGGTTTGGACATGCTAAGAGACTAACCATATGTGAAAAAGCCTTTCTGAGGCAATTAGAACAATGAAACTTAAGCAATATTTTATCTATTTCCTAATTACATTGATACTTACCAGGCTTATGCAAACTGGGACAAAGTCCCCAAGCGGTTTATGGAATCACTTTTAGAATGCAGTGAGAAATAAGCTTCTCTTCTGACTAGATTTTCAATGCAGTAAAGCATCCGCTGACATGAACTAGTTGAGATTTCATAAAAGCTTGCCACCAACAGATGGGTACAGAGCACATTTAAGATTCTGATCTGACCTTAGAATATAAATCTGGCTCTTATTTATCAGAAAGACATCAGTGAGTAATAAAGGCAGGCCCCTACTATGCAGGATACTCTGCCAGTGTGTAAGAGACAATGTAGGCAATCTCATTCACCCAGAAAGACTCCTTGGTACTCACTGAGTTATGTCTAGGCAATTAAGCTCAATTAGAATATTCTAATATTACACTATTGACAGCACCTGGAAAGCTGACAGAAAATATAGCACATGCCATGATTTTGCTTACCCATGCTGTAGATTCTGGGCCACGATTAGCAATCTGACAAGAATCACTCTTTGGCAAACCCAAGTCCAATCTGTTCAATAATTCATTGGTTTTGCTACGAAGGAATCCAATCCAAATAGAATTGTTAGTGCTTCCATAAAAATAAATACAGCTTTTTATTCCACCCTTGGAATCTAGCCTAGACATTTTATCATGTGACTGCTGAAAAACATCACAGGTGGAACAAAAAGTTATGGAGACAGAATGAAATGGGACAGAGAATACAGAACCTATATTGTGGGTAAGACATTTGCTGGGAGGCATTTTTAAGCAAACAATTGTTGTCATTTGCATATTTGGGGTCTACAGTGGCTATGCTTTCTTTCCTCATTGTAAAGCTCCTAAAACACAGACTCGCATACCATTGGACTTCATCAGGATGCAACTGCTTCACTGAATTGTTGCAAATCCTTCTACCAGATCTATAAATCTCAGGTGAGTAATTTAAAAGATTATTTTAAGGAATTTTCCTTCATGGTTAGTACAATGGAGCCTTACAACAGATTACTTAATCAAGCAGAAAGACTTTGACGCATTTTGTAGCATTGAAAAAAATATGCTTGTCTTTAGTTGAAGCAGAATTGCACAACATTGACATTTCTGATTCTGTCAAGGGCAATTTTATTTTTCCAATAGCATCCTTTATAAACCAGATTTTCAAAGTAGCGTTGCTTTGCTCACAGTTTCAAGCAGGTAGAGTTAAACAAAGTCACAAGCAACAACATAAACAAATGTTAAGAATAGGAGTTTCAGTGCCGTGACCCGGCATCAGTTTCCTAACCTGCAGTCCCAGGCCTACCTATTCAAGTCTTTGCTCACTCATAGGAATAGAGTTAGAGGAAAGAGGCAATTTTATTTCTGTATACAGCTTTGGAAAGCAAGAAAGTACTGAAGTGAGAGCAGAAAGAGTGCTTGAAGAGGCATTCAATACAAAGATTTACACTGCTAACAGGGCAACCAGCTAGCTCTGTGGGAGAGAAGATGCCACTACCAAAGACAGCTTCCTAACCTTGGAGAAAAAGCCTTGGCTGCCGAAGAGTGATGATGGCTAACTGCTGACACAGGCTACCAAGTGTGTTTTTATCTTTCACTCCATGATCTGAAATGGTGAGTAGATGCATTTTTGGAAAATGTCCTGCTGGTCAGTGGGTATATTGAGGAGAAGTGGGGAAAAAGAACAAGAACCCACAAGTTCTTCTCTGCTACTCTACACAATACAAAACCATGTTACCACTTCAGGTACAGAGTACTTGCTCAAATTGTAGCAAGCCATGCTTTTAGAGTCTCAGCATTCCTAGTTCACTCCGTTTCCTCCATTACCTGGGTAGTTAACATGGACCTCAGCCAACGCACAATACAGAAAGAAACAAGTGAAACATAAGATGCCCTGATCTACAAAGCACCTGTATATCAAGGTTAAAAAAATTAATAGTCTTCTTACCCAAGTGTTAAGCACACACATTTTTTCCATGAAAGATGAGGGGTTGAGTGGTGAGATTACACAGCATAATTTTGGGAACTTGAAGTTTTAAATTGCAGATTTTGTGTTTCTCTACCTATGCTAAAATTGCTAAAATAACAATTTATTTCTACACCAGAAAGACTAAGAACTCCTACAGAAAATCTGGAATATATTTGAGAAGGTTGAAGCTCTGCAAAGAAATATCTGGCAACTTCGGGGTATACCTGGATGTCCTAATTCCTTAAGGATGGCAAAAGAATGACATGGGGTATGTGGAAGTTCTCATTATTTGCATTAAATGGAGTGGAGGGTTAAGACACTGCATTTCCTGGATCAGCACACTGATAAATGAAAAGCTAACTCAGTTTCGGTGTTAGAAAAGATGATTACAAGAGTGGAAGCAAATAAAGTTTCTCAGCAAGACTGTGCACTGCCTTTGGACACAGAAAACACCCTACTACACGAAATTAAGTAATACATTAATAAAGCGTTCCTATCACAAGAAAGGGACTCAGGTTTCCGGATCTGCCTAAAGACAGTCAACTCAGTCAAGTCAATATGTTAATTCATTGTGTACCATCTCTATGGAAACCCAGCAATGCATCTGGAGTTGCCAGACTCTCAAAATATTGTCTGAATGGTATTTTTCATAATATTAAACCTATAGTCATAACAGTAACAGAGCATAGCATAAGCCATGCTGCAGGGAAAGGGGGAAGTCAGAGAGATGACAGTTCAATTAATGTTCCAGAGAGGAAAGCATTATCTCCAGAAGGAAATCAGCATATCAAAGTGTCCATAGGTGTTCCACATTCAGACAGTTGGAGCAACATCTCACTTGCTTGCTAAACTTCAAGGGCTAATCAAAGATGCTAATAAAATGTGTTCCTCTAAACTAATTAATAT
Organism: Fulmarus glacialis; assembly: GCF_000690835.1. Taxonomy (NCBI): domain Eukaryota; kingdom Metazoa; phylum Chordata; class Aves; order Procellariiformes; family Procellariidae; genus Fulmarus; species Fulmarus glacialis. The sequence goes on from NW_009228784.1 coordinate 68,295, forward strand.
TAAGGAAAGAGCTAAAGAAATTAATTTGAATACAGCAGCATCCTGATCCCTTTCAAAAACAGCTAGCCAAAAGGAGATCCAAAATTTAGACAAACCAAGAAAATGGCACCCTTCTAACTGGCTGCGAACCTGAGCTCTGACTACCCCTAAGCATCGGGCTGAAGGAAAGAGAGCCATTCAGAAGCACGGGGTAAGCTGAAGCGATCTTATGAGGGTATTTTGTCTTTCTCGATAGCCCTGTTTCCCATTACACTGTTGGGGGCAAGCCTTTTGTTCTGCTAATTAAAATAGGCTACTCCCATACTGGTACGTTTAATAGCACCAGGCAATACTCTTAGCACGGGAACTCAGCCATCTATATTGTGGTAACAGTTCCTGGAATAGTTTTGACCTGTTCCAAATAGCACTTTCCCAAATAACTCCTGGCTGCTATCCGGGAATGAATATCAACCACAAGTAACTCCCAACAGGCACTCTGGATGCAACCGCCCCATTTTGGGATGTAAAAAAGTTTGCTAGCAATGGAAGCAGGCAGTCTCAGGTCTGTTGGCCTCAAAAGTGACAGTGATTGACAGTGTTTAATTTATTAGTACAAATGCAGCTGTGGGGGAGTGAAGCACAATACTGGATTCGGGGGCTGAAAAACTCTTAAGAGCTGTCATGAGAAAATACTGACTCTGCTGCCAGGATCATTGAGTAACGTGCTCGGAGGGGACAGTGCATGACTCTGGAAATCAGTCCATGTTGCAGATGCTTTCTGTGGGTCCTCAGATATACAGCTTTACATTTCACAACTATTCTTCAGGCAGAGACCTTTCTTAAAAGCTCTTACATAAAAGCATATACCTGAAGCTCAACAAGTACCTGTAAAATGCAGAAACATGAACTTGCTAGGTGTTCCACTGAGAACGGTGTAATTTAAGGATTTAGAGTTGGCACCCTGCACTTACAAGCTACTTGTAAATCAGGGAATCCATGTGCATTTCTTATTGTTTGGGTCTAAATGTGTGTGCTGCCCACATTCCCACTGGGGTGGATATGAAAGCCGGAGCGAGCCTAGGTTCTTCTGGCCCAGGTAGGAGTTCCCATGCTCTAACAGGGTCACCAGCCTTGACAGCTGAGAAGCAGAAAGCTCCACAGCTGACTCCAGCGTGCAACTGTGGAAGATCTGAAGACACACAACTGATCTGCTTGCAGGACCTGAGGCCTAAAATCCTGAGCAGAATAAGGTCTTCAACTTTGTGTGTCATTTGGTCTTAACTCCTGTCACATATACAGGGCAAACAGAACAGCCAGTCCTGAAAAGGATTCATCCTTAGGGACGTGAATAAGGATATGGACTCAGGCTCCAGCATCTTCCTCCACCCAAGATTCGCACAGCACCACTTGCTAAGCTTTTCATTTGAGACTGTATTCCTCTCAGAACAAAGATATAAAGAAAATAATTTTTCTGCCTACACATAAAGTTCTTGGCTTTAAGTCTGTTTTACAGACTAACATTAAAAATGCATCAATTAAAAAGGCTTCTTGTAGTCTTCATTACTACTTCCCAAAGAAACCAGTGGCATTTAATTCTTTTGTTTTAATTGATGGATATTGAAATGCCAGGATACAGAAGAATATACTGGCTTTTATGCCAATGCTTTTGAAAAAAAAGCAGCACAATACTTTTGCCTATATCATAAATCTATTTATTTCTCTTGACAATTTTTAAAAGATAATGACCACTCTTATTACTACTGAAAACAAGACAGCTCCTGAACTCCTTGTTTTCTCAAGCTGCAAGGTCTCCAGCATTACAATTCTGCTCTAATGAACGTCCACAAGTATGCTAAGAGCCATTCAAAAACAGTAATAAAAAATAAAAATAAAGAATCCCAAGCCAGGTAAATCATTATAGCTATTTCAGAGAGGAGACAACATGAGTAGTCGCTAAGACAACAGAAGTTGCATGTAGTGCTGAATGACATTGGACACATCAGCTTCCAAATTCATTGCCAGTAAGCAACGCTAAAGTGATATTTCACCATTTTCTTCCAATTCAGCTGAAAAACTAAGAACCATACATAACGCATACATGATGTTAGTTTCACACATCTGCCCAGAAGTTTCACAATGGTTTTTAAACAATAGCAAGACTCCCCCTCTCAAAAACAAAAGCACAAAAAACCCCTGAATTTCATTCAAGACGCATCTTTTTGCAGCACCAGCAAGCATATCTACCCTTCTCCCCACTTCAACATATTTAATTGGCTAAGCGTAACAACTTCCTCGACTTTTGCAGAAATTAAGATCAGTTGCTTAACGTTACCAAAGCCTACCCACAAGAAAAGCTGCCCTTCACTTCAGTAAGGTCCCATGGTGGGTGTGTTCCTACTGATGCCCTTGTTCCTTGCTCAGCGAGGGCTCTGCCTTATGCGTTGCCATATGCATCCTGGTCAGGCACTTGCTATGACCCACAAGCCAGGCTGGCTGGTACTAAGGCCGTTGCTGGTCCTCTGTCACGTGGCTTAACAAAATCAAATGTTAAAGTAGAAGAAATTCCAGAAGTCAACACAAAGGTCGATGAGATTGCTGTCCATTTATGCAGGTTTCCCATAGATTCTATGTTGGGAGATGGAGAAAGAGACTCCAAAGGGAGGTGTAGTTGGGATATTCGCTAACGAAAATGATTTGCTAAAGTGGGAACGAAGCTGGGGGGCCGATAACACAGTTTATGAAAATAAACCCAACAAAGGTACATATTTCAAAATTAAGCCATTAAGAAAATTGCAAGTAGCCTGAGTGGGGACACCAACGGCTTTTGCTGTGTACAGTTATACATGCCTCCTCTCACATCCCCTCCTCTTTGCAGAGATTTACCACAGCAAGAAGTTTACAAGGTTTAAATAAGTTCAGAAGGCTACAAGCAATTGCCATATTTCCCACAGCTGGGCCATGACAAGGGGCAAGGCAGTAAAAACATCTCTGTCTGTCAGCAACAAACGTGCCCTCAACTCTACATGGATTCTGGTTCTCCTGCACCTCAACTCTAACCTACACCTGCAGGACAGAGTCCACTTTCGGGTAAGAAGAGAAAACAACCATCAGCCATGTGCAAAGTTGTCAGCATGAACTAATGTCCATTTTTTGGTGTGCATGTGGGTGGGGGATTCATCTTTTGCTGGAAGTTATAAGGTGAAAAATTACAATGTGAAATAATTAACCCGTTAAATTCCTGTGAGATGTTGATGACTCATCTGCAATGCCCTTTACTGGGAAGAAAGGCCATCCTCTGGGTATTTAGTTCACTTGCTTTCCAGCACAAATCCTTCCAGTGGCCACATACCAAGCTTAATGCAGTATTCAGAGACTTCACTGGGAGTAATGCAGAAGCATACTAAGGAGGACTTGGACAAATCTAATGATAGTGATCAAAACTGTGCTATCTTTGGCTGGTAGACTTTCTTGTCTGCAAGTTCTTGAGCATGTGTTCCTGTTCTTGAGGATAAGAATAAAAAATGTGGCACTAGCTCATTTTAGGTATAAGGCTTCAAGAAAGTATAAAAATAGGTTAAAAAAAAAAAAGGCAACTTTCTCAGCAGAATTATTTTCATCACTTCCCACCTACACCCAAAACGAATCTTTCCTGTCAACCCACTTGCTTTTTTTGTTTTCCTGACTGGATGAAATAATACAGCTAGGCTATTCTTTCCTCCCACCAACTCATCCAATATTCTTGCAAGTTATTTTAGACATCAAGTTTCATTTATTATCTGAAGTAATAAGCATAAATCCAGTTTTAAGGAAAATGCAGTTTTGTATAAGTCTGTTGCATAGATCTTCCATTCTGTGTGCTCCATCTGCATGTGCAATCTGCTTCTATATTTTCAGCCAGCTTGCATGGGCAGATTAATGCGTACAATTAGAAAGCAACCTCACAGGCGTTCAATAAACTGCCTTCATTATTACACTCAAGAGAGTCCCTTTGGAAGTCTTTAAAAGCCTAGTTTTCTGCCTGTTAGCTAAATAATTGACAACGCTTAAAATAATCAGGAGCAAATGAACAAAATGAAGACCATTGTGGTGAAAAGAAGCAAACAAAAGATTCTCAAGGCTGCAAACCCTTTTTGTGCGAGCCCTCTTTCTTTCTCTGTAGCAACCTATATTAAAAGTCTGGTCAGGTTTACGTTTGCACTTCTGTGGGGAAAATTTGTTCCCAGCCTGCTGTTTGGACCACACATCATAGGGGACTGAAAATTGGCAAAGACACTAGTATTTCTCCCGTAAAAATAGATAAATAAATAAAAATTCTGTTTTGATTCAGGTTTTAGTTTCTAGCATTTTATGACTTTAAGCAAACTGCTTTGGCAGGCAAGTGTATATCAGCTTGGTTTGGTGAACGTCCTGCATTGTGTTTGGAATATGCACTTAGAGGCACTCTGGCAAATTCTGTTTCCAGCTCCAAATTCTGAGCAGAATATATTGAGTGCACACATGTACCCGAGTGCAGCAGTGCCAGGAATTTTTACAGGAGTACAACCTTCACAAAAACAGAGGCACAAATATGTAACAAAGGGAAGGAGGAAGTGATACAACAGCCATCGTGTACTATTAAAAAGTAACCCTATGCTCTGGACTGCTTTTCCCATTACATAAATAGGTAGCTGGCTATTAGAAAAGCAGTGGACAACATCCAACACTACAGTTTCTGGGAAGTTGAGTCCAAATTAAATAAAAGCACCTTACTAGAGAGCTGGGTGTGCTGGTTTTGGCTGCAATAGAGTTAATTTTCTTCGTAGTAGCTTGTATGGGGCTGTGTTTTGGATTTGTGCTGAAAACAGTGTTGATAATACAGGGATGTTTTCATTAAGCAGTGCTGACACCGAGTCAAGGCCTTTTCTGCTGCTCCCCCCCCCTCACCAGCGAGCAGGCTGGGGGGGCACAAGAAGCTGGGAGGGGACACAGCTGGGACAGCTGACCCCAACTGGCCAAAGGGATATTCCATACCATATGACGTCATGCTCAGCATATAAAGCTGGGGGAAGGAGGAGAAAGGGGGGATATTCAGAGTTCTGGTGTTTGTCTTCTCAAGTAACCGTTACGTGTGATGGAGCCCTGCTTTCCTGGAGATGGCTGAACACCTGCCTGCTGATGGGAAGCAGTGAATGAATTCCTTTTTTTTGCTTTGCTCGCATGTGTGGCTTTTGCTTTCCCTATTAAACTGTCTTTACCTCAACCCACGAGTTTTCTCACTTTTACCCTTCCAATTCTCTCCCCCATCCCACTGGGGGGGGAGTGAGCGAGCGGCTGGGTGGGGCTTAGTTGCCGGCTGGGATTAAACCACGACACTGGGCTAAAACCATACAGTGAGACATGCTAGAGTTCAGGCACAGATTCATAGAGCCTGGACAGCAAGCCACAGAGAAAAGCAAGTCATGAGGTAGCCGTCCCTCATTACTGTTTAAATGACAATTTTTGTGTCCTAACTAAAGAGGGATGTCCTGAAAAGTCCTGGGCCAGCCATCTAACCTCTTCTTTGTTCCCATTTGGAAAGATGGACACTCAGTCCTTTCCTCACAAGGATTAGCAATTGCAAAGTATGGACTACACAAGCATTCACTACCTTTTAATGCACTCTGACAGAAAAACACTCTCTACCACTCTCAGGCCATCAATGTAAAACACATCCAAGACACCACTACTCAGAAGGAAGGACTCCACTTCATGTGTAAGTAGTTTCCGGTAGAAAAGTGCACACGTACTCCTTATTTTGTCGATCTGGCATTTGCAGAGGCAGAACCACAGTGACGCTATCACCAATAAATCCCCCATCTCCTCTGTTAGTACAAACCGTAACAATCCTGCCATGGAGCAACTCCCCCAGCCCAAAGTCTGCTCCTGTGTGCTCTTCAGGCTTTTTATACATAGCTACTTTAGGCGATACCTTGTGAGTTTTGTCCATTTTAGTCACCTAATAGAGCTTGAATCCACCTGGGTCAGAGGAGTTGCTGATCCCAAAAGAGAGAGGCTTGCAGACTTTTCCACAGCACTCTGCATGTGTGTCTAGACCTCATTCTCACAAGACAGAGACACATACTCAAGCAACTGTGATAACAGATACAGTTGACTTTCAAGGGCCAGTTGTACACAAAGAAGCTAAGAAGGCTTTAAGAGCTAGGAAATAACTGTATTCTGCAGACAGTGGACAAGGTTGCAGACAATTTTTCCTTTTGGCATTCACTTACTTCATGTTACACCCTTTGAAAGGGGATTTCAGTGAGAAGTTCTTGTTTTCAATGAGAAAAAACAGGAATTTAATCAGAACAATGACCTTCTGGGCAGCATCATACTTTATTATCAGAGTATGTTAATGACACGAGAATCTTAAGTGCCTTTCCTTATCAAATAGAAGCGGCACTTCATACAGGAGAGGTACTGATTGGGCTGTACCCTGTGGAGGCTGATACAGCTAGAGGTGGTGATCAATTTTAAAAGGTTTCCCAGCTAATGAGACTGCTGGTAGGCATTGATCTCCTCAGGAAAATCGTGATGTTGCAGCTACAGATGCTTACAGAGGACACTAACAAGGCAGCTTATCTTTTGAAATGGCTCCACAGGCCATGACTTTGCAGAGGTCATTGCTTTATAAGCAGCGCATGACCTTCCTTTCCCCCCTCTCCCAGCAAGCAGGGAAGGAGATCAAAATACTCCTGCAGAGACAGCAAGGAAAGGGGCACAACCTCATATTTGTTCTCTTCGCCTCTAGACATAAGGTTTTAGATGACGGAAGTAATGGGTCACTCATTTTTTGCATAGTAGGCAAAAGCACATCTTTAAATACCAAGCACTTTTATGCGAACACGTCTCTAATAACCGGCAGTGCTTCAATGGAGTCACTTCACAAGATCTGAGATGTCGCACAGTATCTTTTCATTACTCCTGGATGTTGTGCTCCATAATGCCAATGTATCTTAGCAATGCAACCTCAACAACATCCAGTGGTAAAGACTCCTCTTCCTCTGCCCACCAGAGGATTCCTTCAGACCAGGGAAGGCACTAGTGTCACTCTGTACAGCACGGGAGGTTTTTGCTTAACCAAAACTGCATTCAGTGTAGGTAGGTTTTCAGCTCACTTCCTCCAGGTGCAGTATCTATAGGGCCCTCCTGGATGTTCAATACATAGTACATACAAATAATCTTCCGATAGTTGAACATAATCTCAAGCAATGGAGCTCGACAGTCCATCTTTACCTTCAGTTGCATCAGTCAGTTTGGTTTCCTAAGATGACACCAGCTGAACGCTCACAAGGCTTTCCTAAATCAGTGGAGAGAACGGCTGCCAGCCAGTCTCCTTCTCAGTGCCCAGGCAGCCTGAGCTCCTGCACCATCTGGAGACCAACCGACTGCCCACTTGAAGGTGTTTCAGAGGGTTTGGGCCTGCTTTTGACAGAACCAAGCTTACTTCTAATGGAAAAAGCACTGATCAGCAGAATTCATTTCACCCTAAGCAAAACAAACTACAGACAGGGAAGGTGACGGAAAGGAAGAGATATGTCTCTGTTCATAACTGAATAAGCCTTAAGACAAAAAATCAGATTAAATGGGAAGATAAGAACCCTGACAATCCCCTCAGGAAAAAGCAAGTCCCATAACTGAGGACCCTGCACTGAAAAGATCTGATGAGGTTGTTGTTGAGTGGGGCTCAAAGAGCATGAAGGTGTCTAGCCTGTCAGAAACAGGCAGAGATCTAAAGCTGTGCAGGGTCTTCAGAAATCCTGAGGAATCAAGGTGTGTGTGTGGGAAATCCACACCGGGACAAACAGAGGACAAACAGCGGACAAAATACCAATATCTAGAGACAAACGTTGGCAATGTATTTAAGGAAAGAGCTGTACCTAAAGCCAAATGGGAAGAAATAAAAGGAAAAAGAAAGGAAGGCTGAGATCAGTGAGAAAGCACTAAAATGTCTATAGATGAGAGAACAGAGTCTGGGCAAATGATGAAGGAACTGGAGCTACTAGCATGGGACAAAAGTGACTCCTTTAAAGGTCACAGAGGAGGGAAGAGCAATCAATCATGCTAAGAACACAGGTGAGTAATTTCAGGAGCCAAAGATAAAAAAGGTAAAGGTGACTAGACAGCATTGTGTGTTAATTATGTGATAGAAACGGTTTGGATCAGTTAAAAATCAATAAATAGGGTAGAGTGAACTGGCAAGGCAGGAACTTCACTGCCAATGGAATTAATTATGTCAGGAGTTAAGCCATATCTAAATCTGACATTAAGGAGGTATTCTTGGGAAACAGGTCTTCACAGCAGATCTCTAAATTTAAGCTGTAGGACTATGCTAAACATAGGAAGTCCTCATTATTTCCATGTGGGTTAGATTTCTTTACTAGTCACTAAAATAAATGCGTGGAGATGTAATTTAGATCCTGTTTTGACAATTAGTCTTGGACTGAATGATCACATATTGATTCAGTTAGAGAAAGAAAGCACAAAGTCATTCTATAATTCACAGTTTTCATTTCAAAGTGTATGTTTTGAGAAGCTAAGAGAAATCTACTGAACCAAATTTCTCCCGGAATAAGGTATGGAGGAGGCTTGGAATATTTCACAGAATCACAGAGTGGTTGAGGTTGGAAGGGACCTCTGAAGATCATTTTGTCCACCCCCCTGCTCAAGCAGGGCCACCTAGAGCCAGTTGCCCAGAACTTTTGAATATCTCCAAGGATGGAGACTCCACAACCTCCCTGGGCAACCTCTGCCCATACTCAGTCACCCTCACAGAAAAAAGTGTTTCCCGGCGTTCAGGAGGAACATCCTATGTTTCAGTTTGTGCCCACTGCCTCTTGCCCTTAAGTCAAAAGTTTCAAGTCAAAAAGTGAAAAAACAGCAACAGAAGCCAAACCCTTCCTGAGCCCCAAACCAGATAAAAGCAAACAAATAAGAAAAAAAAACAATCCCAAACCAGAAGGACAAGCAGATGAGGAATTTTAGATAATAAGTTTCAAATTTTACTTACTAATATTGATCTTCAAGGAACATCTCTCTTCTTTGCATTTCTTGTTGCCTTTTTTTAACTTCAAGTCTCTCTGCCTACAGCATTAAAAACAGGAAAACATACTTGAGATTTCCAGCAAGCCAGAAACAAACACAGATTATTTCAATTCAAGTGTTTCAATATTCTGGTTTTTAAACCAACTATAGCAGCAGTTGGATACAGAAGTGACCCAATCTCAAATTTAAAAGTATTCAGACATGACCAAACACCTCCTAGTCAAGAGACGAGTCTGAAATAGAAAACCGCACTGTGCCTCAGGCAGACCCATCTATCCCCACAAAGGACCTCGTGAGCCATCACAGTTCTCATGCCACAGCACTGTTGGGGCCATCTCTCGGTATAACTGATGCAACCTTGGTCCTAGTAAGAAGGTAGAGGACGCGAACCACCACACTGAAGTAGATGATAGTCTTGTAGCGCTGAAAGCGCAGTGATATGAGTACATGTAGCTCTGCACATAGATTTGCGGCCTTCAGGAGCATTAGGTACTGGCCAGTTAAATACATGCTAAGACGGATGAAAGTGGGAGACATTTGTACTTAACCAGTGTTATTCGGCCTCAGATACCATGCCCAGTGCAAGAGTCAACCAAATCCTTGACACACAAAACTCCTCTGGAAATCTGGATACCACACAAGTGATTAAGTCCTTTAATATAAAATTGCACATAATTTCCAGTGGAAGGGTTGTCTAAGCTGCCGCACTCCCCAAATTCAAGTAGAATAAAATGTTAAAATAAAGTAGAAACTGGAGAACTTGCTGCAACAGCAATATGTAGCTCAAGCTAAATTCCAGTCAAAAGGAGGCCAGCCAAATATTTTTATTGACACACAGGCTGCATGTAGGTCCAGTGGGAAGAGCAGTCAAAAGGCAGTTCAGTGTATGAAAAGCACAAATCAGAAGTGCCAACACAGCATTTCAGCCCTGCTCTATTTTGAGCACAAGCTCCCACACTGCAGTTGGTGGGGGGATGCTCCAACAAGAGCTCCCACCCAAGGTTCACAATGACTAGCATGTTGAGCAAACTGCAACCTCGGACTGTCACTCTGCTCATCGCCTACCCTCAAAATGAAAAAAAGTAATCATTTGGTAACCCAGCAACCAGACATTGTGTTAAACAAAGTGCCCTGGAAATTTCAGACAATACCTTGCAGAGATGAGAAGGGGGCTGTTGGTGGGAATGGCCCATTTGGTCAGAGCCCCAAATCAGGGAGAGGACACTGTACGTGGGTGGGGGTATTGTGCAAGGCCAGGTAGAACAGGGTGTGTGTGCGCGTAACGGGGAAAGTGGTGTTAAGAAACAGGGCTGTAACCCCCACCCCCATCATTTTCTTCCTGTCCTGCAATCAATAACATTTCAGAAAAATTACAGTTCTACTGGCAGTTACTCAATTACTTTGCCTTCAGTGATTTCAGGGTGGGTATTTTTTTAATTGGATAAAGAATGACTGTCTGGAAAAGATTTGCAAAACAAGTGCAAATTCCTCCTCGGCATGTATTGGATTAAGAAAAAAAATCCTGTCAGATGTGTGCAGATAGGAAAAGAGCCACTATGTTGTGTAACAATACAAACTGTTGGAAGGCAAATGACTTAGAAGTTGTTATTTGGAAAAAGGCAATGGGAAAATAAACAAAAGGAGGAAGACGAATCTCTGAATAAGATGTCCCGTTGCTCAGTCATTTGACATGCTGAGACAGTGGTAGAATATATAAGTACTGATAATTTTAAAAAAAAAAAAAAAAAAAAATCAAACTAAAGTAAGGAGTATCACCCCACAGTATAAGTAAATTTTTAGTGTTCAAGGGATATCTTGTTTGCTCCTAAACCCTCCACCCAGAGATAGATGATTTTTTAGGCAAAAGACTCCCACCCATCTGTGCAACTTAACAATTTACAGGGAAAGAAAGGAAAGAGGAAGAAAGGAAATCTGATGGCATCTATTATTGAAGGTGATGTTGATACCCTCAAGACACCAGTAATAGCTCCCAGGCTTTTCTCCACCACTGCTCAACACTGCAAGCTGACGCCTTCATCTCTGAAAAAGCATTTGACATGGGATCCGCCATCATATTTCAAGGCTCCTGAAAGTTCAAATCCAAAGCTCACTGGAGTTGCTGTGGTCTAGCTCCTAGCTAGAACAACACAGTGATATTAACTTTGATAAATACAATCCTTCAGTATGACCCCTGTCTCCCACTACATAAAAAAGAAGGAAATATCCTACAGCTATTCTATGACCAGAATGGTGCCTAAAGAAAACTCCAGCATATTGAAATTATTTACTTGTGGCTGGTGTGACTATTTTCTACTCTGGAGGTTTACCCTGGGACCCCTGCTTAGGACGCATACAAATGACAGGCAACAGGACCGGGACATTCTCTAACCAATGACAATCTATCGATAGACATTGCCAAAGCACTCCACATTTGGCACGGCCTTCAAAAACAAAGCCAAGAGTAGAACAGCTGTGATATTGAAGGTAAACATGTTGAAAAGCATTAGCAGAAGGTCTGTAAAGTGCCTGGTTTTAACAAATTTCCGAAAAAGGCCATTCATGCTGATTAACACAGTCAAATTAAAGAGCACATGATTTGACAAAGAATAAAATGAAATTACAGCTTATTCTAAATAGGACAGTTTCTAAAGATGGCAGGAGTGTTGCTATGTCAAGTAAGAGCAAAAGGAAGTTGCACGCAGTAGAATTACACTGAGCATTTTTACTTCAAATCTTTTGAATCTTTTAATATTTAGTCAAGATTTAGAATATACAAGGGAAGGCTAAAGGCAGGGTAACAGGAACAGAGATTGAATGACAGGAAACAGAAATACCCAGTGCACTGAAGTTATGTTATTTTGTGTCCAGCACAAATGCAGAAAGCGTAAAAACCAAGAAGCCAAATATCAGCCATTTGTTTATTTTCTTGGGAACTTTGACAGTCCTTTCACCCAAAAGACAAGAAAGAAGTTATGGTACGGTCTGGCCAAAATCTGTGATGTGAAGGGCTGAACAAAGGATACCCAACTGCAGATGCCTGCTACTAATGGGCAACTAACAATAATAATAATAATAATGCTACTTCCCATGTAGTCACACACTTTTTGCAGATCAGACATGCATCTCAGCACTAGGGACAAATACAGAAATAGGGACTCCCCTGCTAACGTTACAAAGTCTCTCCAAAATTATTTCAGTGAGCACTCAGAGATCACTAGCTTAGAAGAAAATCCAAATTAATGCAGCCCAGGGTTATCCCGTGAACAAATCAAAGCAGTCCCAGGACCAGCTGCCAGACATGGAGCACACAGGATCCCAAATCCCATTCACTGCTACACATGGAGACTCGAGTACCAGTTCACACAAACTGGTCTTGTGGAACACAGAATGAGGGGGAAGGATCCATCTTTGTTCTCTCTGGGAGTGGAGACAGACAAGGTAGATGCCAAAAGCGTTGGTATTCCAGCACCTAACCTCGTGGTTAATTACAGAATGACAGAGACAGGCAGGTGGACTTGTACAGATGGTAAGGCAGACCCTCCACATTTGGGTACTGCTTTGGCAGACACCCAGTTTTCTCTTGGTGACAAAGATAACGGGAGAGTGGATACTGCTTTTCTCTGCAAAACCAGCATTAAAGCAATAACATAAACAGATCCTATGTTCATAAGCAGCACTGGCTTACAGTACGTCATCCTTACAAGCAAGGAAGAACTGAGCTGAGTACCAGCACCTTGTTCTAGTCATCGTGCATTAGTCTGTAGGGTTTCACTATTCACATTTGTTGGCAAAGTAGCTCTCCAGCTGTGAAAGTTTCAGGGCCCTTTCTGATAAAGTTGGCTAGCCACTATCTCCCTTCAGACTGTCAAACAATTTGGGTTTTACTGAACTGAATAATAACCTTGAGCAAAAGAAGGACTGGCCAGCAAGAAAAGAAGGCTTGTGAATTTGCAGAAAGACATGCTCTCAGCTGATGCCCTGCAGGTACAGTTGTCTAAGAATTTACCACTTAAAAATAAAAGTTCCTCTCCTGTGGTAACCAGGGCCCAATGTTGGTCATACAGTACCAGCTCTTTAGTATCCCTTTCCTGTCACCCTCAGCTCTCAGGAGCTTTTCATTTGCAGGCAGGGTGAGATAGCCAAATCGCCACCTTTTAGTGGCTTTCCAGCATGCTTTTCTTACACACAGAGTTGCATTTTTAATATACAAACATCTTTCAAGCAGAAATCTCCATCAGCTCAATCGCTATTGTGGAAGACAACCCTAATAAACAAATTCAAGTTAAGAGTTCCCTTTCACGCTCCTCTGTTTTGTTTGTTTGCTTTGTGGGTATATGTTTATTTATTCAAATTAAACAGTCTGTTTGGCAAAGATGTTTGCCATGATGTTGCATTCTCCTTTAGAAGAAACTGATAGTTACAGTTTTACTACCTACAACATCTATAAAGATTTTATAATCTGTGGGAGTGAAGGTAAGGAAATTAAAGAGCATGAAAACAAAACTGATACATCAATATATTTTCTAGGTGTAACTATAAATTATAGCAGTCTTGCAACATTTTTCTTGTCCAATGCCTATGGGCAAACAACATATATTTAATAGGTGAATAAAATATAATTAATCCCCTTTCTACCATTGCTATCATCGCTGCTTCTGGAGGTATACATGAGCTGGTAACTGTTAATGACATTTTCACATGATAACATTTATTGCTCCTGTGAGCTATTGTGTATGTGCTTATCCCCAAAGAGTAATGCTAATCACTGAAAGGCTGGGAACAGACTAACCCTTACCTAGAGGCAATTAAGGCTATTTTTGTTTATGCATGCCCTCGTACGCCATCCAGTAGTCATGATCTTTTAATTAACTCTCAGCATTCAGCTTCTGCACAGAAGATAATTTTTACTGTTGTGGAGACAAAAGTTGCAAACCTGAAATCTCCCTTTCTCTCATTACTACTGTGCGCATCAGTATCATGCTCTTTCCAAAAACGTTACATTCTCAAGCGAGCGCTACTTGGTTTCCACCAGGGAGACATGAATGAACTTTTACAAAGGTTTATGCAGCACACAGGACGAGAAGATGCTTTGTGAGAATAACTAGAAAAAACAAACTCAACATAAAACCGAAGATTTGAAAGTGAGCTACCATTGGTGTCAATATATAGCAAATATTAGAAGGAAAAGTGATCTCATGTATCAGCAATACACCTGGGTGTGGAAGCCCCAGAGGGGCTGGAGGGGCATCTGAATTTCAGGGTGCACTCAGCACAATGCAGATAGACTACACTGACCTTTTCATGATTTGGATGCCTTTTCCACCATGACAGGCTGGATTTTCTTGTATTCTTCCCACGTGTACAGCAAGCAATTATGGATTTCTATAAGGTCTTTGTGCCACTTGCCACAGTCCAATCTTACAGAGAAAGCTCATGCCAAAGTGAACTATATAACCTGTATACACAACATCAATCCTGATGCTAGTGTTCTCCCTTTCTGCTAACTCTTCAGGATGGATGCAACTGAAAGGCTGGAGTTTCTGAAGAGCCAAAGGGATGCTCAAGCCCCAAAGAACACCAGGTCAGGCATCCTTCAGTCAGCTACAAAGAAAGGAGGACTGGATTTCCTAACTTCTTGATGAAACCCGGGGCCACAATTTAGTTTAATTAGCCTGTTCCATGTAGTTCAGCAAAATCAAGCATCAAGACATGAACTTTGTTATATGGCTCCAACTCTGCAGTAACCGTGTTTACCTTTTCTCTCTGAATTGCTTTCTTTTTCAGGATTTCAGCTTCTTCAGCTGCCTTTTTTGCTTTTACATATTCTTCTCTCTTGTGCTGTATGACATAAACATAGAAAATTATTTTACATTATGTATGTATACAAAGAACACATAAGGTAACTCGACTTGCCTCCTGTACTGCACATCTTTCAAACCTAAAGTGTGTTTGAGGAAAGTTTCCAGAATTTTTTCTTAAAATGAGGCACTGAATAAAGCAGGCTGCGCACCAGCTACTCCAATATTGGCTTTACAAAGACTGAGAAATCTAGGACTGATAAATGGGCATCCATGCAAGAATCACACAGCTGATTGATAACTTACAAGCATTTATACCTTTTATAACAGGAACAACATTTCTATATAAGCACTGGATGGGGTGATACATTGATCAGTTAGCCGAAGTGTGGGCAGCGTGCCGGAAGATACAGTGAGGCATATAAGTGGCTTTACCACCGTACTGGTTATCATTTTAGATATGATCTGTGATACAGGTTGCTACATATTTATAGCCAGATTTCTCTTTTTCTTTGGTGCAGAACATTTGTTTTTAGTTTTCTGCTGTGTCCTTCAGGTTTCTTGACTTTCTTTTGTCAAGCAGCTGTGCGTTGATTTTACAGCCAAATGAAACACTTCAGGAAAAGCTTTATTCTGAGTTCTTAAAATAAACAAACAAATTTATTCTTCCTGACCTTTTGCTGGTATTTAGATTGCATGAGCATCATTTGCTGGTTTTGCCTTGCTTGAGCCTCTGATTCCTTTCCACCTTAAAAAAAAAAAAAGTATAAATTGCATTTTGCATCAGCATTTTAAGTTCAAATGCCAGTCATTTCAGAACAGAGCAATATAACAGATTGGATGTATGCATATACAGGAAATTTTTCATAATTACAGTAGCTGTCTGACATTAAAGAGAACAGACAGGAGACCTTTTTGATCATTTTATCCATCCGTCAAAAGCACTAGCTTTTTATTTACAGAGCATCCACTGTATCACCCACTCTACCAGCAAATATGTCCCACAGTATATGATCAGTTCACTGAGGAACTATTCCATTTTCAGCAAACCAGTCACGCTTTGCAGATGAGTCTTCATTTTCAGATCCAGCTCTCCCCACCTTTGCTCAGTTTGTCACACACACATACAGAGACAGAAATTTTATTGCCAAAAAGTTTCTGTTTTATCAAACTGAGGAGCTTGGAGTCTCTGCCAGCTCTAATGGGATGCTATCATTTGAATATCTTCTAAGTAATGTCTTGGGGCTGAAGGAAGAATCCCCTTCCTGAAATAGAAATCAAAGCCTTTTCCCACAGACCTCATATTCACATCCAGGTAGCAGAAGGTGCCCTTTCCAAAGGCACAGGCTCCCTTTTGAGATCATCTATACCTCTAGCCATAATGTTCAGCCTTCAATTAAAAAAAAAAAAACAAAACACAAAACCAAAACCCAAAACCAAACCCACAAACAAAACAAAACAAAAAAATCCAACCACACAGAGAAAGTGATAATAGGTCTTAAGGGATGGAGGGAGTGGATTTGGTTCTATTATTCTGCTCTACTATTTTCCAAAGTATTATTTTCTTGCTTTGGGAAAGCCAGTAACGCATTCCCTCAGTGTTGCAAAAAAACCAATAGAAAAAACAACAGCCGCCCCCGCCCCATTTTGAGAATGAGGGCTGTATTTTCACCTACTGATTTTCTGAGAAGTCTCCCACTATCTGACTGTTAATTCTACAGAAACAGCTGGACTAATCTGTGCTACCTGTAAGACACCTATACTAGATCTTTCAGGAGGGATCAGCCTTCACTGAAAGTAGCTTTCTCCACTTACTAATGGAAGGTAACCAATCTTTAGGTGCTTTTGTGAGGTTCAGTGAATGGGAGATCAATTCCTTAAGTGTGGAAACACTCCTATGAATACAGATAACTACTAGTAAGATTAAGCCTGCAAGAAAGACTGGCCATCCAGTATACAAGCAACAAGCTTACAGTAGCAGTAAACACACAGCTGGCATTGTAGAGTGTCTCCTCCCCAGGTCTAGGAAATAAAATTGCTACTTAACAAGTTTTGAAACCTTTTGGATGCTTGATCTTTCTTTCTTTCTAGCCTTTTATTGGCAACATTTAACACTCTTGTGTTCACTGTACATTTCTGCACGTACTGCTGGACATCAGTTCTAAACAAGTATTTTACGGATCATTATCAGCCATTGCCTATAGCCTTTCAGCCAGGTTTAATTCATCCAAGTTGGTTTGGCTGTAATGTGTCAAATGTTTCACTGAATTCAGAGTATGTCGTGACTGGCTTTATATAATATGATCACAAAAGAGGCCATTGCATTTATCAGGCATGATTTGCTGCTCCACCCATTGCTTACAAAGGCGGGTGGAACTTGCACCCTTCATTGCTCTCATCCCTCACACCTGAAAGTTTGCCAGTCAAATATTACAGAATTGAAATCCAGAATACTTATTTCCCTATGGAAAGCATAAGTGTTAAGAAGCTTAAACTTTAAGAATTCTCTGGTGATTTGGACTAGATGTGTAGTGTCTTAAAATCACTCTGAGAAAATAACACAGGATACTTTTTTACCTCAGTGAGTACCTACAGTTGTGAAATTAGGGATGCCACTTATATCTTTTTTCTCTTTCCTTGAGCTCTCTCCTGTTCCAAATTTGTTCCTGTGGGAATGATAAGATCTAATAATCTTTGCACCTTACCTCTTTCAGAGACACTGAGCATAGCGCGTGTGTCTCAGTCTCCAGGGGTCTTTCGAAGTGGCAGCTAGACAGTGACTGAAGAGCTCATATAACCTCCTTGAATCCTTTCAGCTTTTTCTTGCCCTTTTTTTTTTCCCTGCTTTATTTGCTTCTCTCCCAAGAAAGTTTTTAAATGCAGTGGGACCAGAAGTTAAGACTCCCCACACTCTTAGTCACCGTGGGTTTGCCACCACATCCCCAGTCACGCAGCCAGCCTGCGCACATTCTGCATAGACACCGCACACCAACTTTCTGTTTTCAGATTTCACTTTCTTCAGCAAAAAGCTTTGTGGTCCTCTTGGGACAGAAGCATGTCTTCTAGGAACTGCTCACAGGCAAGAAGCAGCTAGTAGGTATGAACTCACAAAGAGCATGTCTGGCCACATGATGGTGGGAATACAGGGCTTTACACCAACTTGCAAAGGTAGGTTCACCACGGCAAACAACTGGGACTCAGGCTGCAGGGCAAAACAAACACGTGGGACCACCTTGATCCCAGAAACAAATCTGGGTTGGAGTCAGTTCAGATTCCTCCATCTCCCACCTGGTATCTATTTTTATACATAGTAAACCACCCCAAACTTATCTTGTATAGCATGGCAAAGAAAGAACCTAGTTTCCAGGTCAAGCAGATAATAGCCTGCTCTGTGTACCCTGAATTCTCCTACAACAGCCAAAAGAAGGAAGAGGAGCTCTAGTTTTACAAAACTAATACGGGCATCATTATAACCATTCACTTTGTCAGAATGAATTTTGTCCCATTTCTATTAGTGCAGTTCCTCAAGGTCATCCCATTTTTGCTGCACAGTATCCTCATCATGTTCTATACAGACGATGCTTTCAAGTTTTGTCTTGTCAGCAAGTTTCATCAGCTCTCTCCTACTTTTTGTGCCAAAGACATTAAGGAAAGATACTAAAACAAGATAGGTCTGAAGACTGGTACTTGAAAAGCATTTCTAATAACCTTTCTCCTTCTTCAGCACAACCTGCAGCCCTATTCTCTGTACAAGACTGGGAGTGTGTTGGGTTTTTTTTTTTTTGTTCTTTTTAATTATTTTTAAGCTAACCCTCAAACAGAACTAAATTAAATGCTTTATAGTGGTTACAATTGAAGAGATCCACTATGGTTCCTCTCACTTGTCCAGAAAAAAAGTTGGCTGTCTTATCAAACACATCAGTTCAATTCAGCGTGACCTAAGTTCCTGTAGCTTTTTATCCTATTTTTCATTTACCTATCTCTGCTGTTATTTTTATAAAATTGTTAAGACAGAGCCTCATGCACATTTAGCCTGCAAATGCCTGAAGCTTCAGGGATCATTTCTGCCTCTTCAGGAGCCAGCCATCAGGAAAGCACACGTACTGGCCCCTAACACAGAGGAGTTTTCTTATGGGCAAGTAGAGGGTCTGCAACATATGCTGTCCGTCTGCATGCTAATGCCAAGCGTGCGTCCCTTCAGAGACATCAACCACAGACAACGTGGTTGATAATCCACCTCTTTTTCCCAAATGTTAGTATAGATTTTCTACACTGGTCTTGACAGGTTTCTTGAGTGACAATCTATGTTGTTTTGTTTCAGAAACATCTTCATTGCCATGACCATCAAAAAGCACAGAGCACATGCAGTAGGCTCACGTTGGCCCGTATTGACACTGAATCTCTTTAATAAGTAGCATGTAATAAAAAGTGAAAAATGTCTCATATTCTGGAAAATAACATTTTGCAATTCATAATAGTTGATTCACATGTCTTACCCAGTCTCTGTGGAACCAACTTAATTGGCCCTGGCCTGTGCTTTTCCTTCCACTGCTCCAGGTCATCTAGCTCTTTCTTAGCAACTGAGCAGGTACAAAAAGAAACAAATATATGGAAGTTAGAGGCAGTACTAAAAAGCAGGCAGTATCGTTAATTGTATGTAACCCTGAAGACCCATCCAGGAACAGACAAACTTGTTCTCAAGGGGTGCAGATAACCCCCAAGAGGTTACACAGTCACTGCAATGATCAGCTAACAAGGCAAACATTTTGCCTAACTTGAGACTGTATAGTGAGAAAACCCTAGGACTCAACCCCAAAAGCAAAACAAAAAACAGCTAAGGGACTGCTAACAGACTTCTTTTTAACCCCTGGTAACCTGTAGGTAAATGCCACAGTATTTACTCCTACAGGTAAAGCAGAAGTTGTTACAATTAAGATGTTATTGCTGCATGTATGGAAATGCTTGTGGTGTAATGCTCCCCAGCAGGGAAACGAAGAATAAGTAATTTTTCCCTCCCAACCACGCGCTTCCTAAATAAAAACAGGAGGAATGCATAATTCAGCTTCATATTAAGACACTTCAACATGGGTGTCCACATGTGAGATGGTTGGCAAGCTCCCAGTGTAGTCAGTGGAAGTCTAGTCAATACAACCAGGGGCACCAGCCATATGCTTTAGGATGGCCGGTTGATGAAACTGCCCTCTCAAATCAACTGACAGAGGAAAAAAAATTCCTTTCAATAGCAAGGTGCACAAAGCCTATGGAAAGAGGAGCTGTGTTTTAGAGTAGTACCTCAGTTGCTCTAAGAGCTCAATTCACTCTTAACTAAAACCAACACGAACCGTATTTTCTAATGGTAGGCTATGGCTAACAGATGCTAACACCAGCTCCCCTCTAACAAGATAAAGCCAGTTCCTGGGCAAGTCTCTAAAGAGGCCCAAGAGAGATACCAGCTTGTTATTTCACCTTTACAACAAGCACTTATGTAGGGACTGGATTCAGTGAGTATTTCTGCCAGTATCCAAGGCAGAAGTACTTGCATGCTTCAGCCTTTGCATGCTGGTGGCACAAAGTGAAAGCAGATCTTTATTAGAGCAGCAGCACCTTTGTTGTTAGCGTCAGAGTCAGCTCTAAGATGATCTGCTTTTATTCCTCCCTCCAGAAGATTACGGTTTGGTTCAGAAGTCCATTTTCTTTCTCGCAACCAGCGGTAACCCAACCCTACAGCAGCCTGCTGGTGAAGCATTTCAGCCAAATTCACAATGTTTGAGAAGAAATGTTTTTATTGCACTGTTTCCTTGAGGGCTCAAAACGTGAGTGGTGACTGACACTCCTTCAGCTTTCATATCTTTTGCACAAATAAACAGCCAGGAGTGCAGGACTGCAGTGCTTGGTCACATCTGCATACAGAATTCATTTCATGGCTCTTTTGTTGCAACTTTTGGCAATGAAAGCTTTTTAACACATGCCTAATATTTCTGGTAGAGGTTCAGGGTGTTCCTGCTTAAATACTTTCACCAGCAAGACTTGAAGCCAAGCAAAAGCAAAGATATTTTCCATCTAAAATTATCTTTCCCATCTTCATTAAAAGATCCACCTACAATCCTTCAACGGAGATTCAAGAACCAACAATGGTTCTAGTTGCTTTAGTCTCCACATGAGAGTACTTCCAAAAATATTTCTTACTTATATTTTTCTTCTTCCTCCCCCTAACCCAGAGAGCATTCAAAGTTGGGTTCTCCAATCTGAATTCAATCCTGTAAAAGCGAGATAGAGCTAATTCCAGCTGAGTCTTGTAGAAGCCAGCTAGAATAGCTCCAGCACTGAAATTACCAAAACCCTTTTCCTGAACAAGACTCATTCTGCATGAAGTTTAGCCAGATGAGAAGTTAATAATAACAAAAGCCTATACGATGATGGAGAATGCTCATAGCACTGACTTTACTGTCACAGCTGCACAAAAGCATTGTGAAAATCAGGATAAAAGTTGCAAGAGTGATAAAGCGCACAAACCCCTAAACTTATTCAAGTAGAAATAATGTATTACCATATTGGCCAACTCAACTTACTTTGCTGCATCTGGTTTCTTCTGGTTTCGTTTGGAGTTATCAAGACATACGGGCCAACACTAAAATGAAAGAGAACACTCTTATTTTTCCTCTCTACAGAAAAACAGGACTGGAAGGGTTTCCTTCATCAGTAAGGTCAGTTTTCTGCTGCTGAAGAAGGAAGACCATTGTCTACTGGGAGAGTGCTGGGGCTGGCAGTCCTACCCCATACCTCGAGGGCACCAAGCACCTCGCAGATTTAGACAGTCTGCCCAAAAGTTGTCCAAGGAGCGTGCAAAATCATACTGTTTGTGATGGACCCAGGTAACTCGCTCTCAGCCTGAGCCTCAGTTTCCTTGTCAGCCTTGTGTTTGTCAGGCACCGGGAATTCCTTAGGCATATTTATCTTGCTGTCATGCCTAGGTGCGACTCATTGAATGAGGACAAAGGCCGTGTTTTGCTAGACTTAATTCAAAATATAGTTGCTGTCTCAAGGAGCTATCAATCTAACATGACAGCAAAGAGGCAGCACAGGGTTCAGAGTGTATTAGAGACTCGAGGTGATCAAGAGAGTGATGAAAACATGTCAGTTCCATTTGGAGAAAACAAAGGGGTTTATCTACACGGTGTGTTGTGTGGGTACGAGTTTACACTGCTCCTGCTCAGCAGAAGTTAAACCACAGGGGTGCAGGTTACCAGGAATGCACTAAGCAGCAGCTGGCCTCACGTATCAGAGCAAGCTCACATCTCTCTGCAGCATTCGGCAGGGTTTTCGTTGCACGCATGGGCACAAATATTTCATCTGACTTCATCGCGGGGAAGGCCCAAGGAGAAAAACAGAAAACAAAGAATAATGAGGGGTGAAGGCTGAGTCTCTTAAAAGAAAAAGGGGCCACAGGAGGTGGCCAGAGGACAAGCTAGGAAGCAGAGAGAGCACAGTTCGCTGTGGAAAAGTAATGAGAGAATGAGGCCCGAGACTAAGGCTGAAAAGGGGAATGAAAATCATGCAAAGAGATCAAAGTGCAAAAAGCTCCCTGCTGCCGTATCACTGTAATTCAGGATTTGGGAAGGAAAGTATTTATATCCAATTACCTCTTCCTCTTTGAAGACTTATTCTAGGAGGATGTGGATTAATTTATGAGATTAAACTAGTAAAGATAGAGCTGCGAGCTCTAATGGTGCCATTTAATATGATCTTTTCCCTTCCTGCCAGCATACTCTGGTGCCCGTGAGGCTGTTCTTCACCTCTCCACCGAATCCCAGACCCTCAAAAGGCAGGAGCTAAGAGAGCAGCGATGCCCCTCCGGCATTTGCGGCACAATTGCAACAGTTACTTAAAAGAAGTTTTGACAACCCATCCTGCTTATGGCATAACATTCCCCATCAGTGATGGTTTTTCAGATTTTTCTTTATTTGATGGAGTAGTAGCATTTACAATTTATCCCAAACTGCTTTTGACAAGCTGCTGTACATTTTATCAGTTTCAAGATTTTTTTTAGTAGTTTTTCTTGGCTGTTTCAGATATTAAGATCATATTTCTCTCAAGTTCATACATAAAAATTATTAAGTACCTTTTACACTCCCCTCCCTTCATCAGTGAAAAAAATGACTGGAATTGCAAGTAGCAAGGCTACATATTTTCCCCCCAAAAAACCATCAGTGCATCTCAGACGTCCCACTGCTTCACAACACTAGAGGGCAGAAGAGTTTTTATATCATCAGATGTACTTTAATGACTTCAAACAGTGTTTGGCTGGTTGTTTTTTTAAAATTAGGAATCAAATTAAAAAGAAAGCATGGACGTCGGCATGTCTGCACATGTATGAGAAACCACGATATCAAATCTAGCCCTTATGCCATGAATCATTTCCTTTATCTGCTTCTGCTTTTTGGCTGGAAGGCTCAGAGTGGGGGCCACTCTTCCGACATCTGAGCGTGGTCATTATCCAGGAGCTCAGAAGAATGGCACGTGAAACACAGCAAAGATCAATCAGTTTACGAAAGGGGCAGAGGTGACAGTACACTTACCGCCAGGGAAAGCTCCGCTATGTTTTCCAAAGAGCAGCGTAAGAGTCGTCACGCTTAAGAGAGTGCTTACTTAAAGGTCAATTTGGTTTCCATGTTATTGATATAAAGGCAAAGTTAAAATAAAATGAGGATGTCAAGTCTCCATTGGGGAGGGAAAGGGAGAACAGGATACCAACTTTGCGTTGTCTTTTACCTAATGCTTATACTTCGGTTTAGTCCAAGTTAACAAAAAAAAAAAAAAAAAAAAAGGAAAAAAGAGCATTAGTGAGTTTATCTAATTTTATAGTGTTCACCTTGGTCTCTGGAAAGATAGATATGTAAGAGTGTAGCTTTGGGTACTGGGATCAGGGGGAAGGAAGAGCGAGCACATGGTAAACTTCTTGTGGGGTGGGTGAAAGTCAGGGTATGAACCGGTCCTTGCTTTTCTAGCCTACAGCAGGAGAGGAGCCAGATGAGCTGTTGCCTGAGAGACACCATCTGTCCTACCAGTTCTAATGCTAAAATTAAAATCCACACCTAGCATCCCTCATTTTCTTGATTTTTTTTTGAAGGGAAGAAAGTTAATGCAAAAACCCACCACCAGCTTTCACCTTGTGTTTTAGCCAGTTTGCAGGATATTGCATGTCATTTCTTTGTTCAGACAAAACCTCTGATCCAATAAAGCCTATAAAACCCACTACAGCCTGTCAATTTAATATTCCAGTCAGTTCCTGAGTTGCCACAGTAGCCATAAGTCTGGAGCAAATTATCCTACTTACCTGGGTAGCAATTAAGGAAATGTGAAGATTTGAAGCTATCAGTGATGTGCAGACCTTTTGTACTTTATACCAATATACGAAGTACTTCAAAATCCACAACCAGAAAAGATGATAAAGAATTTAACTTTTCAGGTTCCCTAATAATGATTCTTATAAGCCTATCTTTGAGGTAGGGTTGTTTTATAACTAAAAATACAGAAGTCACTGGGGGAGGGGGGCAGAACATCTTACCCAGGTTACAGCTCTTCAAAAAAGAGAAACAAATTGTCTTCTAACTTTATAGATCGTATTAATCTTGATGAGACTTTTTTTGGTTTATTTTCTCCACAGAAGATGGGAATGTATTGACTAATTACACAGACTGAACAGATATTAATGAGAGCAAGAAAGTTAAAACCCCGTAAGAGAAAGTATCTGTACTGAAGTAAAACCAAAAAGCAACCTCATACGATTTTTCAGATAGACATCAAATACCACAGTAGTGGGAAGATAAACACCTCTATAACTATATATAAATAGATAGATATAGAAACATTTCAATCAGGAGATACATGCAATACAGTCATAGAAAATCTGCAAAGATAGTTTACAGTTTGAGTGACCAGCAACACAGAGAACACTGTGTCTGCACCTTAAATTCTGAATCCTGTGTGTAACTCTACCCATCTAACTAGCACCACTCAAGGACCCTTTTTCAATGCTTTCAGGGTACAGACCACAGAAACCTTTGTCCTACTTTCTTTCAGGTTTGTATAAAATAGTTTATTTCTAAACATGAAAAAACACATGAGAGCTGCCGTTCACCAATAATGTTTCTTGCAGAGCTGTGCCCTCCCGTTTTTTCTCAAGCCTGCTCCAGCCATCCACCACTGGGGAGCTTTCCAAATGAAGTGTGAAATAGTTTAAAGAGTTACAAAAGTAACGGCTGTTATAAACTATTTCCAGTTCCACTGTGTTTTATACTGTGGGTGCATTGGTACGTGAATGCCACATAGCTGAAAGCTAAATATTTCACTCTGCTGGGCAATGTGCTCTCTGTAAGAGACAGAAACCAAGGAGCATGTAGTGGGAGAGCAACACAAATGACTAAAAAGACCTGGGCGGGTTCCGTCTGGAGGAAGGACTCAAGGGAAGATATAGGTGAAATACTGCATTACATAATATGTTAAGACTGAATTTAAAACAGAAAAGGGACCAAACTGCCAAAGACAATTGTCGAAACTCCTTCAAAGATACGCTAAGCTGAACTTTGCATTCAGTTATCAGGAACTGTTTTAAGAGCAGCCAAGTCCACGCCACCAGAAAGTATTCTTTTCACCAAGGGTCCCATGCCTGATGGAGCAGCCATATGCTGCTAAGCACCACGGAAGCTGCCAAATCAGAGGGCTACAAGATGCCAAATCCCAGCGAGCAGACAACAACTGTCCTGTAGGTATCCCTATTTCGCAATGCACACACAGCCAGATGCTAAGGATAACTGACAGCCACAGTTCTAGACCTCAGTCGAGCAATATGCTTTTGTGCCCCAGTGGTGCCATAAGCAGAGCTCTGGGAGGGTGTACAAACCTTGCATGTGGCTTTGGGGCTCTGGCTTTCCATCTTTATCAGCAGCAGCATCTTACCAGTTTACAGCTCAGAAACAAAACTGAATTACTGGGGCTTAACATTATACACTGTCTGATTCATCTTAGCTGCCTGTGTGCTCTTGACACAAGAGGCAGAAAATAAACTGCATTAGCAGAAAATGTTTACCATCAAAAGTCTCTGTTCATGGATTTTGTCCGGTGTTTGCCACAGGCTAGGAGGACACTTAATTACCACAGTTCAGCTGATGTCTGGAAGCTTATTAAGCCAGGGTAACTCACTTCTGTATCTGGTCCCTCTGGTTAGCGAAAGCTTTCATTAAAATGGCCAACATTTTTGCCATAGTGAGGCCTCAGGATAAAACAAAGAGTTAAATCCTGTAGAAGTGAACTGGCATGGGGAAGGAGCGAGAAGGAAAACAGCAGCAGAGAGAGGCCCAGGAGAAGGTATGAGTCAGAAACAAGCAGGGAAGCAACAGACCTGCAGTTCTGCCGTTGGCACCCAAGTCTCAATTTTCTGGTACCCACAAGCTTGTAGAGAAATACCTGAAGTTAAAATTTGGTCCAAAGAGTAAAACTGAATGTCAGAACTGAATTTCCAAGAGCTAAGATGGGGCTTGGATTCAGCAGCTTGGTTTGGGCTCAACATGCAATAGCACAGTGAAAAGAACAGCAGGTGCTTCAACCAGCACCCCACTTGGTGCAGTAAACGCATCGGTGCTGGAAGACGATCTTAACCACCCCCTAAAGCTCCAAGGAAATTGTCACAGTGATGGATCAAATCAGGGAGCCAAGGGATAGCTCTCAGCCCAAACTTGGCTCGCAGCACAGCTTTCTCTCTTCCCTGAAAACGCTAACGTGCCGTTAGTCAGCATACGCTCGTGGGCAGACTACACCAACGGGAGAGAGTTCGCTGTGGCAGTGCGGTAGACTAACATCGGACCCAACAAAGTCTATGAAGTCAGATGCGGCCATGCTCATGCTGTCCCCAGGTCCCAAAGCAGCTCAGTTACCTCAGCGCAGCACAGTGCCAGCGATGCAGCGAGCGTGCCAGAGCCAGCTGGAGCACCTGGTAATCACTAGCCGTGAGGAGCGCAGAGCATCCCTACGTGGGCAGGCCAGGCACTGGGCTTGGCAACACCAGCGCTGAGCCGAGCCACCCCCCGCAGGGGCGGCCGTGTGTTGCGAGCCGGGCTTGCCAGCACGCCTGGAGAGCTGAGCAGGTCAGACGCTGTACCACATGAAGATTAAGACCTAAGCTAGTGGCACGTTCATCTCTGCTTCCCCCACTTTCTTTTCAACAATATATTTCCTCCTCCTCTGCCTCTGCACCACAGTATTTGCTGTCCTTTTATTGCCCCTGCCCAAACACAGTATCCTCCCATATGTTCCTTATCCATTGTCTCACCACAGCCCCTCATCAAGCTATGCATCAAGAGAACATGTCGGGGCTTGTGCAAACCAAGCTCTTCCAAGAAAGCCTTCTAATACAGTAGTTAAAAGGACTTCCTTCTCTCCACGCACGCGTTATGAGGAACGCAGCAACCCCCATCATCCAGACCAACAGAAATCTTACTGCGTAGTTATCCTCTTACACGGACTCAGCCACCAAACACTTGGCTGGAGATAAGGATGGCTACTGACCACGTTGAAGCCAGGCATCTCTGAATCGCCCCACTGGGCTGTAAAGATTAGTCCATCAGCCTGAAAGATAGAGAGTTGGGAGATTTCTCCTGTGCAGCAAATGGAGAGCTCATCTCTAAACAGATTGTCCATCATTCAAATTACCCTTCTAGCGCTCCCACCAGTGGCAGGGCAGTGGGCAAAACAAGCATTTTGCTAAGCATCCACCTCCAGTTTCATAGACTAATTTGGTGTTTTTAAAAAGAAATATCAGATCGTGAAAGAAAATAAAATTTTCAGAAGAACTGCTAAGTATACTCTATCAGCAAAAGATTGAGAGGTCTTACAACACTATAGATTTTTTTTTTTTTTAATTCAGGATGAAGATTGGAAAAGGAAGGAAAGAAAGCCGTGATGGATTTGGCTCAGGCAGTCAAAGCATACAATTTTGCAAGTCAAGCATTCTAGTAACTCTGCTCTCCTTTCACACAAAATGATGAGGGACTGTTACTAGCGACAATATATCTTCAGATTTTATTATTTTGAATTTGATTTTTTTAATGGGTTTTACCAGAACCAATATTATTCTTGCCAGCTTTAAAGGCGCCAAGGACATTCTGCTGACTGGAGGCAGCATTTTCTTTTTCAGGCACTAGCTATAGTTCAGCCTCTAATTTCCCCACTTTCCTCCACCTTTTCTTCTGTACAGACTTTTGTTTCTGAATAGACATGAACAGGAGCAATTTGGGAATTCACTTTTTACAAGTTAATTTCATGGCACTTAGCAGACAAAGTGAAGTAACTTAAATGCAAGCTTATTATTATAAGCAGTTTCAAGCACTTGTCATCCTGGTGATTTTTTCTCCATGGCCTGAAACCACGTCCTATATATAACTGGAGGGGGATGTGCAAAGTTTCATTTCAATTTTGCATTTAACAAGTATTCTTCTTAACTTAATTGGGACCATTTTATTATTACTTCTCAGCGTCGACATATCATATAAGGGCTTTTCCAAAGAAAGAGAAAAATTACCCTCTAATACCAGTTGCCCACCTTGTACTTTTTAATAGTCAACTTTGAATATCAACTAGTGGATGAGAATACAATATGCCATGTCCCACACATATTTCATGTGTCCAGTCTACATGAAAGGTCACCGGATCTCACCCTAAGATGCTGCTAAGGTGTTTTCCCCACTCCCAATTGCTGTGAGGCACAGCCTGAGACCGAGAGCTTGCGTGGAAACACCACACACACGCACACAGAGGCTTCATCAGAAACTCCAATTCCTGCTTTGCTGGCAGCAAAATCATATCCTGGCTGTTTCCAGAAAATAGCAAGCAGCACACAAGTTGGAATAGAGCCACTCCTTGGCACAGAGGTATCCTGCTTGGGCCCCTCATGTTCCCTCTGCTACACATATTCCTGAAAGCCTTCCGCTTAATGCTAGTCTGTGCATTTTCTCTTCTACTGACAGCCTATGACTTCAGCTCTCCAACAGCTCTGTTCAACCCTTGGTTATCCTAGAGCCTGAAAACCTGGACTATTCTGAGGGTGTCCTAGTATTTTAGTTCGAAAGATCACATTCAAAAGGATTGATGGCTAAAAGGCTGAGTCAGCTTTATCACTGCTAAAATGGTATTTTAATCTTTCTTGAAGCGTAACTTGAGGTAACGGAACAAAGATAATAACAATGAATGAAATAGTTAATTTTTGTTTTAAGAATAAAGATCTCCCCTTGTCTGCTTCAGTATTTCAGATACCATCTACCACTTTAATGTGGGTTAGTTAAGGAAATTGCAGTTTAAGCGGCTTCATCTCCTCCAAACTGACTGCTAGCATCCCCCTCCCCCAGGGAAGGGAGCAAACTCCAGTCTTGTTCACTTATTTTTTTTATTTGTTTTCCACTCATATTACGTGGTTTCTCTTTGAACCTGCCTTTCCCTCATTCCTTCTTCTCACTAACTACATACTAATGCAGACTTTCATTTGTACACTCCAGGTTTAGTAATGAATTCTTTCTTACAGCTTTATGAAGACACAGAGATAATCCTTTGTATCGCATAGCAAAAAATATTAAGCGCACAGTCCTTGCAGTAGATGCACAACAGCTTTCTCTCTGCGAGCATCATATAAAGATGAAAAAGGGAACAGGGCTTTAAATTATTCTTCCCCAAAAGCTTGCCTAGTTTTAGGGGGGATCCCATCAGCCGGTCAGAATCTGTGTGAATATATTTGCTCTAGCCTTAAATTCTGCGGGGAGCTCAGGATAACCAACTGATAAAGTATTTACCTAACCTATACCAGGGGGTTTGTATCCCAGACTAAATCCGGGCAAAGACAGTTATACCGACGGGAAAATTCCCACTACCCCCTGCCCCCCCCCCGCCCCCC
>NW_009228784.1:98100-108796 GCF_000690835.1 Fulmarus glacialis
AGCAAAAAAAATGCACATCGCACAAATATGTAAGCTAACTAGGGCTGCTCTCACTGTACTGTGGATATATGCCAGTGAGAGGGCAGGGAAGACAGAGGGTCTTTCATGTTTCGAAGTGGCAGAAAATAAACATAGACTGTAACTCAGGAATGGTCGTTTGCTCTCCTGAAAGTCAGTCATTAAAGTGCTGACGGATTTCAAAGCTACCCAGTTCTTAATAGTCTCTATATCATTACTACCTACTAGGCAAGCATTCATGGGTTGCAATAGAAAGCTGCTGATTGCTGCTTGCCATCAGCAGCCTGCCACCTCTTTCACAGTGTGGCTCCACCTTCTTCACCCAGAAAGAAGGGAAAGGAAACTGAAACAGCCTTCAGTTGCTGTCAGCTGCACTTTGAAAGGCGGGGAAAAAAACAGGCAAGCTAAGCAAAGTCAGCACATAATAATAATAGCATTACGTGCACTGTTACTAACAGCTCAGAAAAAGCACATTTGGGGAAAAAGACTGTAAATAATTACTTTTGGTCAGCTAAGCATATATGTGTTAAGCACATGTGCATAAAATACACACACACTATTGTCCATTTCTATTCTGTATTATACCTGCAAGCTAGAGCTTATACAAGTTATCTAAGAATTGTCACTGGAAAATCAGAGATGAACTGAGCATAGATCCCAATAAAGCCTAAAATGAAATTGAGGGCTGAAACTTTAGCTTTACTTTTGTCAGCACGAAGTTGTTAGAAGCTGTTCTGTGTCCTGGACTGCATTCAGCTCAGTGCTGGAATGCAGCCTATACCTATCTCTTAAGCAAAGAAAGTATGTTTAGACTTTGCAAGATGAAATATTAGGAGACAGAAAACAGGGAGCTAGAACGAGATTTGAAATTTCACTTTCAAAAAGATGCCAAAAAAATGACACTACATACAGCAATATCAAACATGCAGAACTGGCCGCTGCTGTGGCATAAGGTGTAAGCCGTGTAGGCTTCAGGCTGACCGCAGGTAGCTCTGAGACGACGAGGACAAGCTGCTTCTGTGCCCAGTCCCATTCACAGGCGCTCTATGAAGTATTTCTGCCTCCTAAGGTGCACACCTCGAGCAAGCTGGAGAACAGGCACCCGCTACACGCAATACCATCTCAGCCAGGCTTCTTGCTACTTACTACTGCTCTTGCTGCTGTTGGTAGACTGATGCTTGGCCGCTTTGCTCCTCTTCAGATGTTGTCAGCTTCTGAGGGTTTTCAGCCTCCTCTGTTTTATTGTTGCCATCCCAGAGGTAACCCTGAGAGGAAAACGGGGTACTGGGGGCAGCAGCCGCCCTGTACCTGCTGCCCTCCCTCCATCCTCTAACCCCAGACATCGCTTCGGGAGTACCTTGCCTTCTCAGAAAAGAGTATTGCATCTAAAGCTGGGGAAAGACTCAAAACATTTGAGTTCTCACAAGTTGGTTTCAATTCCTTGTAAGACCCGCCCCTGCCTGGACTCTCAGCTGTAAGCCATGCAAACACATACACTGGTTTCTGAGTCATCCAGCTGAAGCTCAGTTTGACCATCTCAGCCACAGCACCTGGGCAGAATGGAGTCATGGGGTGACAGCAAAGCTGATCTATACCAATAGAACAGTCAACAACAGTTTGTGCAGTCATGGAATAGACAGCCTCAGCGTAAGCGCGGTGAGGTCTGGCTGAAAGCCGTATTTCTGACAATTTTTTACCCCAGCACTTCAAATTTGCCAGTGACAGAGGGGAATAGCTCTAGGGGTGTTGCTGGTTTCTATTTTGCAGGAGTGTAAAGAGAAAGATGAAAGTGAAACTAAACACTAACCCTCAGATAAATCCTAAGGGAGTGGTCCTGCACAACTCCAATTCTGCCTTTCAATCCTGCTCAATCAGAAAACTTTTTTACTTCAGCCTTCCTAATTCTACCTGATGAATAGAGGACAAACACATGATCCTCTTAACCAAAAATGCAGATCCCTTCAGTGAACACATCTGACCAGTGGTACTGTATCTACGGCATCTGCAGGGCTGGGGAAAACCAGCAACCTTCTTAATATTCCTAGTAAAATAAAGATGTTTGGCAGCTCCTAACCCAAGAAAAAAAGAACCAGTAAGGCTACTCAAGCTTTATGCAGCAGAGCTAGGGAAATTCAGCTCCACACATTGCAGATCCTGCCATTTTTTGTCCTCAGCTGCTCAAGCTATACTAAAACCACATTGCTGAAGGGATACTTCTCTGGCCAGGTTTCCTGACTGCCCAGACTGTCTAGGTCTTACAGCACACCCCACACATGCTGGGAAAGTAGCAAGAGAAAATGCCACATGGAGAGCTACAGGCTCTCTCTGGTGTTCACGATGCTCCCTGGGACCCCGTCACCAGTAGCACACCTCCCAGAGCTGCCACATCCAGCCACACGTATCTCCTAGGGCTGCCCAACGAAGGCAACATCAATGTTTTCTCCCTCCCACCATCCCTCCTAACATGCTCTGCAGCAGAGATGATCTGCATTTGTACATGAATCATTCTGTACAGACTCTGGAGTGCAATGGCAGTACGTTACAAAGGGACAAGCTGGTGCAAAGTCCCTTGCACCCCTCCCAGAACGGTCTTGCTTCTGGGCCATGATGGGTCTAGCCTGGTATATGAGCACACAGGAACACTGTGGGAGAGTCCAGTATGGTCACTTCTTGGAGAAAGAAAGCAGAAGTCAACCAGAGGCCCTCTGCCTACCTTCTACCAAGCTCTGATCTCTCTAATCCCAATCTCTCTTAAGACAACGATGTGGCATTCATTGAGACACATGCAGAAGCCATCCCAGGTTGGCAGTGCAGTCTCTCTTTTTGGTTTCTTAGGGGAAGAATTGGTCTCTGGGACATTTTTTAAGGAGCTGTCTCAGTTGAGGGGATGGATGCCAGTTGCCTTTTAGCTGCCTGGGCCATTAATCAGGAGTGCTTGCTCATACAGCCCCTGTCTTGGAAACTGCCCAGGACGCCAGAGTAGGCTAACATCCTCTTTGACCCATGTTGTTTAAAGACATAAGCTTTGGGCAAAGGAATATGTCTAGTTTGTAAGACACTGCTGGGTCATAGCTGCAAGGCAACTCTTGATGTTGCCAACACTGGCAGTTTCTTGCTTCAGAGTGTTCCAAGCTGGTGTGGGAGAGAGCATCTCCTCTGTCAGATGTCTTCAGGACTTGCTGAAAGAGCAAAGGGCCTCACAGCCCTGGAGCAGTTGTGTGGGCTTATTCTTTACTTCTGGTCTCTGCGGAGAACACAGACATGTTGTCCTGGATAGTGATTGGGCTCTTACCAGCAATCAAACGCATGGCACTTGACAATCTGAGTCACCCCCTAAGTTGTCCAAGAAGATGTTCAGGCAGGCTAGAAGGCTCAAGGCTTGCTGTCCTGCTTCATGTGGGCTGCCACCTGCTAAAGGCAGGCCCTGGGAAGATCTCTTAACCCAGGTTCTCCCTCCTCTTCACAAATATATTTTGTTTTTTTGTACAAGGTGCTGGCAAATGAAAGTAAGCATCAAGCTTAGTCGCTTATGTAGGACTGCAGGGTAAATACATGAGGTGCAGAGAGACTAGAGGCAGCGCAAATGACAGGAAAGTCATGTCTGAGGACTGCAAAGATGTGTGGGATAACAGCTGTGCCTACAGGCACCCTATTTGGTAAAAATCCAGCTTCGACATCTGGATTCTTCTTAACCCATGTAGATCGATGTCTTAATAACCCAAATTTAATTATGAAAATGAGCTATAATTAATGTGGCCACTGCTGCTGTATCTTCAGTCCCACATTGTTATGTAAAATTCAGATCTAGTATCTGTTTCCTCTTGAAATTTAGAAAGTTCTGGCTGCAAACAGTAACTGTAGAATCTAAGCAGTTTATATTGCTCAAAAAAGAGGGATGTAAAATGAACCTATACACTAGAATCTCGGTCACTTACATCGCTTCAATGCTCGTTTATTTCTTAGCTTTGTTTTGGACAATCCAAACTAACTCTCTCCAGGACAATGTCCAGGCCTGGCTCTGAGGATGTTTTATGCCAGACATAACCCCCAGAAAGTCAGTAGGGATATGACTGTACCAGGCTTAGTCTCCTCCACTCTAAACATCCCTCCAACACTGTCCCAACAATCTCTGCATCTCAAACACATCCATGTACCTGTCTGTCATACTCCACAGTACGTCATTCATCAGCCCTTCAGTTTCATGCTACCAAAACACAACTTTTGATGGGCTGCAACACATCCCTCTTACTACTTCAGACACATTAAGCTGAAATATTCCCCAAAGTAATAATTAAGTTTTAGGGTCACAGCAGTACCACCTGGGGCTCTCAGGACACTTGGAGCTTAAGTATTAGGTAGGAAGGACATGCATATTGTCTCCACCAGGCTTCTCCCAGCCGCTTAGGCTCCTCCAAGCCTAGTGGAGGCCAGTCTTAGGCAGCATATATATGAGCAAGTCTGTGCTAGCTGGATTTAGAACAAAGCATCAGTCTTTGTCCCTATTTTATTTAGTGTTGTAGATGCTAAATAGATGCTAAAGAGTCTGTGCTTCCTAAGTATCAGAATGCCAATGTATTCATCCTCTTGAAACACACAGACCCCCATCAAATCTCAATCTTTCCCAAATCCTTTATAAGAATTTTAGCTCAGTACTTGTATTTTTCTAGACCCACCAAATATTGGCTGCCTATTCTCTCCGATGGTTTATGTTTACAGTTGTCTTACATCCCTAACTGGGTCAGATGCTGTGGTGTATTGGCCCTTGCTAGTAGGCAAGCACCCACACAGCTGGTGGCTCTCTCCCTCCCCGCCAGTGGGACAGAGGAGTGAGAAAGGAGTGAGAAAATTCACCTGTCAAAGTAAAGCTTTTTTGTCTGTAAAGTTCTGTTGCCTCCAGCGATTAACAATTTTTTTTTTATTTTGTGGGAGAAAAGTCCTCGATAGAAAATTATCTTTCTTTTGCTTTGAGAAAATCCTTCAGTGGACATATAAAATATTAAGAATCACCATATTCACTCCTTCACCTGTGTTTTTCATGAAATTACAATAATAAAACAAAATAATTTCTGTAGAGGAACATTCTATATTGAACCTTTATTTCCAACTCAGCAGCACCATAAACTATACCAAAAATGAGAGATATCAGAGATCCTTTCTCACTATTTTTATATATATATACTCAGAATCCCGGTCAGCCACGTCATCCCTTCTTTGGGAACGTCAGATGGGATAAAACTCTCTTCCATGAAAGAAATAGTATTAAAAAAGGGAAAGAAAATAAGTATTTAGAACAATGTCATGTCTCCCACCTCTCCTTCCCTGAGAACGCCTGTTCATTCTTCATTATTTCACTGTTGGTTTATGGATTTTAAGGTTTTGCATTTTTAATTTTTTTCTACAACCATGGACACTTTTATTAAAAGCCAAGATTTTCATTTAATCCAAGGCGACTAGAAGCCTAAAGCCTGAAGAAAAGCATCAAACTGCAGGAGACTTCTGAGAAAGACAGCCAGGACAGGCTAGCTTTCCTACAGCCCACTCTCTATTTTTCCCAGAAGCCAGCAAATGGTATCAGCAGGCCTTGACTGCTGGAGAACTGCCTTTCCCTTTGCCGTCAGCTAAAATACTTAGTCCTACAGCTGAGTATGATGCTCAAGGGTTCACACGCGTAGTTTTTCCCCTGCATATTTTGGCTAAGTAGGTAAGACACACAGCTGAACACACTACAGAGCATATATGTGTAACTGATCATTAGGAACATCTCCCTGTATTTTAGGGCAATGAGAAGGGATGGCAAATATACCTAGAAGCATATCTATAATTAGCACTGCATATAGGGTTTTTATACCATGATGGCAAATTAAAAATGGAATTTTTAAAGATGCATTTTACTTTATGAAGGTTTTTCTGGCTAAGTCTAGCTTGCTGTACAATTAATTGTGAACAGAAAACCTTAAACTGGACAACAAGCAATGTTCAACTCGGCTTTTAAAATACCTGATCTGAAACATGCTTATGGCAAGCAAAATATCTGAGCTCACTGTAGACCAAACCCACAAAACATTAATATGAATGAATGCTGTAGTATTGCTTTTAGTTCTGTGCACTTCACATAAAATGTTTCGGGAGGAGCAAGATTGCTGTGTTGTGAGGACAGTGCATTCTGCAGTGTTGATAGCACTAATTGTTAACAGCTCAGGATGCTGAAGAAGAGAAATTTCTCTGCTCCCTGGAGAGGTAGCCCCAGAAGGAGGGTGAAATGTCAACATTTGGCCAAGATTTATTCTTGTTTAGATCTAGGACTGGAATTTGTCAGGCTCAGCAGAAAGAATGCCATTAGCTTTGACAAGTGCATGTGTGTCTCTGTGTTGGGTAATCTATTTAGGAGATGTAAAATGCTGCACACACTTCCCATTTTATTGCAAAATGCTGAAATTGACGGTACCTGTCAGAAACTATCATCTTCCACTCCCTAAGAGAAAATTAACCCTTGCTTTCTCAGCAGTATCCTTCAGCATTGGAGCAGGTCCACCTCTCCTTTAGCTAATACTGCTTCAGTAAAAGGAAGTGGAGATTGAAAATATAATTGACCTGATGTCCAGAACTTGCTATATTGAGGTCCTGAAGTAGTGCCTGAAAATTACTGCTACATTTTAGGAGTATACTTATGCCTGGAGACTGCTATGCATACCTATATTGCTATAATACTCATATTATACTCAAGCAGGGCTATTTTAAAGGTTTGATGTTATAAAAACAATCAGGACTACAAATGAATGTTTTATACCATTAAAAATGCCTGCAATAAATCTATTGGAAAAGGCAAAATTAACTGGTAAACGACACAAATGCTATCAGAAACAAAAAACTCTTACAGCTACTGCTCCAGCATTGTGACCAGAAGGAAAAAGTCATTGAGAAGTCTGACAATATTAAAATAGTATTTGTAAAATTCCTGAATATATCTTTTTCTTAACAGTTTTTAAAGCAGAGGAGATTTCCTTGCGCATAAATTATTTTAACACTCTTATTCACAAAAGATACCTGAGCCTCTTGCCGTATACACCATCTTCTTCAAGGAATAATTGTACTCTTATAATTCCTGAAGACCATGATTAATTCCAGCTTAGGATTTTGTATAATATACTTCCCTGTGTCATACAATTTTTATAGTATCTAGAAAGAACATTACATTCTTTATTGTTTAATGTTTCAGAATACGGTGCTTAAAGAAATTAGTAGAAGTCCACAGCTCATGCCTCTTTTTGCTTTTCTAGTATATTGTGGTAATTAAAGAACCATACAAATGCTTTTAGGAGCAATGAACTCTTCCAACCTCTAATCCTGGTGCAGTGGCTGCAAAGATTTATTCTTTATTCATTTGTATGCACACGACAATTCAGCAAGGCTCAAGTACCGACTCTACCAATTTTATATGATACGCCTTATGATTACCTTGAGAACTCTCAATTACACTCTCTTCTCTGCCTGACCTCAGAAACTTTAATCTTCAGCATGAAACTTTAGTCCCTGCCATTCTAATGTCACTGGTCAGGTGCTACACTTACAGGTATGTTGGAAATTGTCAGTGGTAAAGAGTAAATCCAAAAGGCCCCCCTCCTTGTTATCAATTTCACAAGCTTCAATCAATCCGGTATCTGTTTCTAGATTCTCCTTCATTCCTGACAGAGACTCTTGCCAGCATTGATCCTGACTGCAGCGTGGAATACTGTAGCACAGACTGTTTAGGAAAGTCATTTACAGGAAAAGTATGCAGACAATTAACTTAAATGGCATAACAAATATGGACAACATTGCTACACATTAATAGTGACAATATGCTGGAACATACCAGTGTTTAGGATTAAATTAAAATAGTAATGGACAGATTGTCTCTACCAGCACCATCCTGTGCATAGTGTAGCACACAGCTGTGCCATGCTGAGAGGAGCTTCGGGAGAGAACCATAACCAAAGACCCAGCTGCTTTTGTTCCTTCCCTCCCTGCTTCCAAGGGAAACGACCTACGGTCTTTCACTTCCAGCAAAAGATTTCTTTTCCTTGTGTTGGTTATCTGGTTGGCTCTGCTTAATCTATATTCTTCCTAAGTCTCACTGTCCAGAAAGTGGTATTAGTAGCACAGCTGGTGATATGAGGAAGACATTCAGAGCAATGCTTTCCATCTCAGACCTTGCCTACATGTATTTGGATGGACCATAGTATGGCCCAGTGTCTTTAAAGGCCAAATTTTACTACCTTTACAATGACATAAGATGTTTCCTGAGTGCATTGATGATAACTTCCTTCCAGAGGTGATCAAGGAGCTGACAAGGGGAGATGCTCTTCTGGATCTGTTACTTACAAATGGGGAAGAACTTGGCTGCAGTGACCATGAAATAGTAGAATTAGGGCAAAATAGCAGAACCACAACCCTGGACTTAAGGGGGTCTGTTTGGGAGTCTCAGGGATTTGTTGGGAAGGATCCCATGCGATATAGTACTGAACAGGAATCCAAGAGAGTTGTTTGATTTTCAAGGATCCCTACCTAAAAGCTCAAGAACACTCCATCCTGACAGAAGTCAAAGACAAGTAGCAGGAAGCCTGCATGGATGAACAAGCTGCTCTTGACCAAACTCAAATATAAAAAGGAAGTGTACAAGAGGTGGGAGCAGGGGGAGGAGACCCGGGAAGAATATAGAGCCACTGTCTGAACGTACAAGAAGGAGGATCTGGGGAAATACGGGTTGTTCAGCCTCACCTCGATCCCAGGGAAGGTGGTGACGCAAATGATCCCTGGTGGACAAGTTGGCCATAAGCCAGCAAAACGTTTGGAATTCCCCAATCTCCTGTATTTCACATGGATTTTATGTGGTATCACTTAGGTAGATTTTGTAAATTATGGTTGTATACCTGAATATTAGAGAAATTCTTCTAAACTACCTGGTTTTTGGTGGTCCAGAATTGCAAAGCACTGTTAAATTTCATTATTTTTGATGTTCTGCTGATTTTTGTCCACTGAGTCTTGCAAGTTTTTCAAAGCAATGCAGCTGTTCTTGTTTAGAGCCACCCATGTGTATTTCCTACAGCTGCCTGGCCAAACACACATGGTGGCTAAAATGAGCAACTCTCATTCACTTTACTGTCCCACTGGACTCAAAGATGCTAATTTTATGAGTAGGTACTTTTCAATATGAGTTAATGTTGCAGAAGCTGGAAAAAATAGATACTTTTTTCTGCAGTCTTTCACTTCATAGATTTGCCTCTTACTTTCTCCTAGTCTAATTTGTTTGGCTTCTTTTTATTTCCTGCCATTTCAGTTTTCTCCCCAAAACAAATACAATGTTTCTTCTCTTATGGCTTATTATCCTTTAACAAAGAGCATTATGTCATCAGGAGAGACCTAGTTTTTTTTTAAACAAGTTGCAATAAAATGCAGAAGAGGAAAATTAAGGAAAAAACCCTAAATCCCAATACTTTCAATTTATTATTTTTTAAACTGAGTTTTCTAATCAAAAAAGTAGTAAGAGACATGCTATTCTGCATTTCTTCTATGCAAATCAATGAACAAAAAGTGATTAGGTGGGGACATTTTTATTGGTTTGAAAATAGGTTTTAAGATTACAAGAAATTCAATTCCACTGATGGTTTAAAAAATTAATCATATATGATTGTATGTTATATGTTAAATGAAGAAGTAAAAAGGAATGTATTTCTTCCCAAATGGATCATCATACAACTTCCAATGACTTCTGTGCTGTAGAAAGTTAAATTTATACATCTAAGATTAATGAGATGCTATACGTGGTCAACTCACCTTTATGGTTAATAGCAGCTGTACTTTAAAAACATACTTAGAGACGAATTAAAGCAGTTGCCTTTCGGTGTTATAGGATTGAAGAGTATCAATCAGATACACAAAACTATGGTATGTGCTTGGATCGATGCCTCAGAAGAGCAGTCGTTGCTCGAAATAGGAGATAAGAAGAGGGATTCTCTTTGTTGAGTCACACAGCTTAGCAATCTGCAGATAATTCAATTCCATTGCCAGTACTACCAGGTAGGAGAGAAGGAAAACCAGCGTAAGGGCAAAAGAAGAGCTGTTACGCTGCTGTACTGAAAAGAGATCAAGCATTTTTCATTTTGTGATACACGACTAATGGTGATTGACAGCTTCTGCATATGAGGTATCACTTGAAGAAGATTTTCAGAAGGGTGAACTATGATCCTAAGTGTCAGCATCTTCAGGAAATCAAAACATATACTGAAACATACACAGGCATCAACTAAGATGTAAACATATAAATATTAAAAAGCATTTTTAGTGGTTTTGCTTGCATTTTTTTTTCCAGATGAATTTTTCTTTATCCTTTACATATATTTTCCCCCTTCTTAAATCCTATAGTCTCCCTTAAGATGGCATGAATCATCTCTGTGCGGCCTTTCCTTCTCCCAAGTGTTTTCTCTCCTTCTTCTTATCCCATGTTTTATGCATGAATTATCTCTCATCCCTTCACCTCCCCCCGTCCCTCTCTTTCTTGGCTGTCTTGCGTTTCAGAGCAAGCAGCCACCTCCAGTCCTTCAGCCCCCCGAACCACTCAGGAGGACAAATGACGGCGGAACCGCCGGCCCCCGGGCTCTGATCCAGCGCTAAGCCGGTGGGCTGGCAGGGCATCCCTCAG
>NW_009228785.1:0-20409 GCF_000690835.1 Fulmarus glacialis
TTGTAAGCCACGCTCGCCGTGGCAGTGACTTTGGGTGCAACAGCAGAGGCAATGGGCACAGGCTTAACTACTTCTGTAGGTTCTCCCTATGCGAGATGAAAAACAAAAAAGAAACACACAAAACCACGCCAAACGCATGCACATTCCTCAGCAGGTATTTTCGCTGCTCTCAGGGGAGATAACCCACCTAGCGTGAAACCAAGAAGCACAGAAGCAAGCTTTACCGAGACTGCAGCCACGAAATGTATGGAAAAAAAGCAGCCATGTGTTTTAGGAAAGGGAATGATCCAAGCATGCACAATCAATATGAAATCCTGCGATGCTAACTCCTCTCATCATATCCAAAACAGACACCCCACAAATCAAATTCAAGACAAACTGAAGAACCACTCTGTTGCAAAACCTACCAGGTAACTCATGTGGAAAAAATTAGGTTTTTTTAATAAAAATTCCACCTCTCAAACCCAATTCAAGATATGCACGTTCCCCATACACACACTGTACATATTGATCTGTTGATACGGCCCTTATGAGCAGAACTGGAGCCCTGGAGCTCATTTATTAGAGTCCAGTACTTCAGGACTCAGTGAGCTTTTCCAGTTGCACTCCATTGATGTGCCCCAACGTCTTCACATATCCTTGTTAGATCAAAACACTAAAAAAAATGTGATTGATTTCCCCCCCCCGGGAACTATATTTTAACATGGTGTTCCCAAACTGTGGCCTTTCAAATCATGATCAGCAGAATAGTAATATACTATACATTATTTATGTCCACTGGAAAGGATTTTCAAGTACAGGCCATTTGTAAGCATTTTCAGGCGTGCATACAGCCTTCTTATCAAAAAGGGGGCTTTGAAACTACTGCTTGAGAACATAATATTAGAAGAACTCGGGAACAAATAATTCCCCAGGGCTCTAAGGAAAGTGAGGGGAATTGTCCTCTGAAACTCTAATATTTAGACAAGCTTCTTTCAAATACAAAGGAAGATTTCAGTGCCCATTAAAAAACCAAACAAACCAACCAACCCCGACCACCAAAACCCTATTACTGTTTCTCTCTTATAGACAGGGGAAAAACTTCAGCAGTATCTTTCTAAAAAAGTGTTCTGAGACTTGGAAGATAACATTCATTCACATTGTTTTTGTGGATAATCATTTGCCAGGTCTCTCAATTCTCTCTTTTTTTTTTTTTCCTTTTTGTTTTTGGGGCAGGGGGGAAATCACTCAAAGATCCTGCAATACTCTCAATGTAACACATGGAAATCAAGCATATTATATTGAAAGGAAAGTTTGAATGACAGTGCTTATCAATAACAGGGTTTGACAGATGGGTAACAGTTAATGCCACATGCTACATTTCTTGGTTGTGATGATGAACATACCTTTGGTACATGAACAAGATCAGGTTTTGGTACAGAAGCCACTCTGGAAGAGGAAAAACATACACATCATCATAAAAACAAGTTCTTTAATGTTTAAGCATTTCCCTCTTCCAACTCAGCACGTCCACCCACAGATACATAAAATATTTCATTTTGTTTCCTCTAAAGGAAACAAGAAGCATTCACGTTAAACCTACAACATTGTTCTCAATACAAGGAAAAGGCAAAACCAAACTGAATTAATTTATCCAGATACAACGTTAGGAACTCTAGCACCTATCATCAAGTACTATTTGATTTATAAATTCTTAATACCGTATCACCAGTTAAGATACTTCAGCTCCAATTTACTTACTGTTTTCCATCCTTTCATAAGAAACTATGTCAAGTAACTCAAAACCTCTGGTCAGATAAACTGCATTTTAAACAGCGCATAACCTTTATTCAGGCTTAAAGCAGAAAGCTTCCTTTTAGAACAACAGGAACAACAAAAATCCTTCTGAAGGACTCAGCAAGTTAAATAATACAGAAACTTTTTGCATAGTCTTTGGTCTTCAAAGGTAAGATTAATGTCACTTGAACTCCACAGTAGATGGCAAAAAAATTTCTTCCAAACGGGTGCATTGAAACTACTCTGGGGTGGTGGGAAGAAAAGGAAGTATTGCAATGGAAAGGATGAAGATGAAGAATTGACAGATTTTGTTATACCTAAAGAGAACTGGCAACATGTTACAGGCAAAGGCATCTCACTTGATTGGTTTTGGTTTTTTTTTCCCCAGATTTGCATATACTTATACACACACACACACACAAAATTTTGGAAAAAAAAAAAACAATCTACCAAAAAATCTGGCACACTAACATTTTGTCTGCAAACATTGCTGCTGATACACTTTGAGTCTTTTCATGCTGTTTCGGTAGAAAAGTGGCTTCCTGCCACATTTCAAAACATTTCTGGCCATATTTGGTAGTTGCTCAGAAAAGCTGGCACCCTTAATGATTCAAGAACCAACAATCATACCCTGCCTGAAATCACACAACCCCGATTTCCAACGAATCTTCTAAATAGGGTTTTGAAGAACTGAAGCTGGATTCTCATTCCCAAAAGATAATTTGCCAGGGAGGCAAAAAGGTTCGTTTAATTGGAGATCAGCTAACAGAGGCTACAATTTAAAACACCTCTATTGTATAAGCCAGCTTTTCTATTTCTACCAGGACAACACGGAGAGCTAGATTTGAATCAGGCACACTTGGCCCGTTTAACAACTCCTTTCTTTTTTATTTTCCTTTTCCCCCTCTTTTTTTCTTTTCTTTTTTTCTTTTTTTTTCTTCTTTTTTTTTTTCCCCCCTTTTCTTTTTTCTTGCTTTTTTTCTTTTTACCAGTTACGTTCAAAATGTTTAGCCCTTCCCTCAAAGCCATTTGGCCCTCAGGGCTCATCAGATTCCAGCAATAGCAATCCTGCTGCAGGTTCAGGTAACTAACTTACGAAAAGGGAGACGCATATAATCCACACGCTATGGTGGCAGAAGAAAAAAAGAAAAGAGAAATAAAAAATCGCATGAAACGATCATCTTCTGC
Source organism: Fulmarus glacialis (assembly GCF_000690835.1). NCBI lineage: Eukaryota > Metazoa > Chordata > Aves > Procellariiformes > Procellariidae > Fulmarus > Fulmarus glacialis. The sequence goes on from NW_009228785.1 coordinate 2,965, forward strand.
ACTTCACCGTTTGTGTATCGCTGCTGACTCACATTACGTCCTCATCAGCAGAGAGAGGGTTTTGTCCGCTCTGAGGAACAGGTCCGTTCTCCACTTTCTCACAGAGTGTGCAGCCTATGAGAAGACTGACCTCCAGCCCTCCAAAGCACTGGGGTGCATCATTAATCACTCCTAATTGCAGAGTTGTCAATTTGCAGCAACAAAGGCAACAAGAAGGAAAAAAAATGCCAACACATATGGAAACTTTTCTGTCTTTTTTTAAGACCAGAGGTAGAAGGAAACATGCATCTCGCTCCATATCTTAAGCATATGTTTTTTAATAAAATAACTTGGAATGTTTTGTGTATTTATTAAGCTGATCTAACAATAACAAGTAGGAAGACATTCATTATTCAAGTCAACTACCATATTTCATGCTTGAGGAAAAAAAACTTCTCTTTGCTAATGCTGGACCTTGAAGTTTCAGTCTCATAAAAGGAACATACTTAATTTTTTTTGTTTGTTTTTACAAAATAATCAAATAATTAAATCTCATCAATGGATGAGATCGCTCTGCATTCATCAACACAGCACTGAGCAAAAATTATTTCAAACCACTATTTCCAGAGAATCTGAAGACACACTCTTCAACATTCATCTTCAAAAATATCATACAAAAAGAAGAAAAAGAAAAAAAGGGTGAAAAAAAGACTTGATAACTAAAATGTTCCAAATGTTCTTTTAACATTAGAGTCAGACAGCACAACATTACTTTATTTCCCCCAAACATACTTGAAACAAGGACATAAATTTGTGTGTCCCAGACATACTTCAAACAGTTTAACTTGGCCTTGTTGACTTCAGACCATAATCAGCCTAAAATCTGTGATTTATCCCATACCGTGTAAAGAAAATGCTCACCCAGCAAACTGAGCCATCAAGATCTGAATGTGAAAGATTCATGGTGGTTAGACAAGACAGTGCAAAAGGAAATGCACACTTCAAGCTGAAAAGCAAAACACGTCCAACACGTACATTCAAGAAAATACTTCCTTCAGGGCTATTTCCCTTAGGATTTTGACAGATACCACCAAATTGCATAGCAAAAAAAAAAAATTAAACTGCAGAATCTGGTACATTTTCTTAGCTGTTAGCACTTCACTTGCCACCTAGCAATTAAACACATTAGGATTTCATGCTGGTTTGGTCACATTGAATGTATGAATAACTGATTAGATAAAGGCTTTCAAAATGAGCTGACACACTTGCCCTATTACTACTTACTTAGAAAAGCAGGATGGCTTGAAGCAGGATATTTTCTGAATGATTTAAAACTAGCAGTTCAGTATATTAGTTTATGCAATATTTTCAGTAACATACAAACAAAGCAAAGACATAAAAGCTCGGTATAAATGCTTATTATAAACAACTCACACGGAAGACCTTGGCAAACAGTTACAGTTTCAAGCTTCATACAAATTATTATAGACAACAAAAATAGAAGCAGCAGCCATCACTTACTGACAGCCTAATACTGAAAATGAAAGGGCACAAAGTTTTTGCACAGACTTCCACATCAAAGTCATTTATTCTTTCAGAAAAAAAAAAGAAAAAAGTTATATTTAGCCTGTGTAAACAATTCATTTTGACCAAACACGATCAAATTTGCTCTCTAAACATACCACAAGCCGTTCCTCTCCGATGAATACTTTTGTGACATTTAATGCAATTCAAAACATTCCGACTTCCAGTGCAGCCTTATTAGGAAAATGAATTAGTCTGCTCTTCACTGTGAGCAACATGCCCAGCAAAAACTATTCATTCTTTAAATTCTCCTTTTATTCATTCCCTTTCCAAGTATCTCACCCATAAAAATAAGACACAAGCAATGTAACGGAATCTTTCCATAATTGCTAGTAACTGGGAAAAAAATTATTAAAGCTAAAGCTACAGTATTTCACGCTTCTGCAATGAATACAATTTGACACATCATCTCTAAAGACCGATCATTAACGAAAACACCATAATCTCAATAATTAGTGTTATGGAACTAAATTCAATGCAAAGCAGGATTTTTTGGCCAAGTCTCAGCTGTCCTGTGTGTACAACCACACAATAGAGGCCCAAATCCTCAGCCATTAAATCCCTAAAGCTTCACTGAACCTAAAATCCAAAACACATTTCAGATTTGTCTCTCCTCTGAGCTCCATTTCAAGTCCCACCATCCCCAGTCCTTCTGCCCCTTAGTAAAGGGACTGTATTATATTCATAACTTAAAAAGCAGATGCTGAACTCAATGGAAAAATCACAAGAAGGTAACTGTGCTTATGAGCCCCTCTATAAACAAGGGGAGCACGCAATACTAGTATTAATATAGGTATTGCGTTTGGGGTTTTTGTATCTCTGTAACTTAAAGGATCGCTCATAAACTCTGGTGTGAGATACAACAAGAAGCTGCAAAACCTTCATTCCTGAAACTAAGTCAAGTCTGGAAGATTTTCCACAAAATTGTAGTTGTTGTTCTGAACTGAACCTTTCAAAGAGGAGGAATGAAGGAAGGAAGGAGGAAGGAAGGAAGGAGGGAATTTTTCGCACTCCTCTCATTTTCAAAACTAACTCCTTTCTCCTAGCTGATCAAACACGACACAGGTTCCAGCAGCAGATACTACATCCCTGAAAAGCCACTGGTCAGATCTTCTTTCCGAAAACCTGATCTTTTAGCAGTTTTGCCACCGTAGTCTGCAGTTCTGTTCATTTGCTTCATTTTATTTCTAGAGAGCAGTCAGTTGACAGGGGAGAGAAAGCTAAATGCATTTGCTTTTCATAAATTAGCCAACTCATGCAAAAAGATGACAAGCACAAAATGTTTAACATATATAACAAGCCATGACTTTCCCTAGGGGTTATCCGAACAAAAACAAATGCAGATGTAATTTAAAGCACAGAAAAAAGAACAATCCAAATATATTTCTTTTTTCCTTAGACCCAAGCCCTTTCTCTATCACAGACATAATTCGTTTCTTACCAACCTTACTCTGGCTCACAACAACAGAAAAGCAAAAACATTCTTAAGCTTGTTTCTTGTTGCAACTTATACACCATCAGAAATGACTGCCTTACATACACTAAAATAACATACAATTACATTTCCCACAGCTTTGTGGAAACATACACACTGCCCTGGGCAACACCAGTCGGCAAATCAGCGCTTCAGCACTCTTGCCAGGACAAGCACCTGTGGCATAGAGACTGCAAACCTCTGCACATCCCAATCCATGGCAAAGCAGAGCTAGCAAAATTACCACTAAATACTACTCAGCGAGATCTGGAATCTGTTGCAGTCATTGCAACTAGAAGATGACTCTTTTTTTCTCCTTAAGAAACACGGCAATGTTTTCAAATCTATACTCTGGTCATCGTGCTTGCTAACATACCAACAGATGGCTGACAACAACATTTTATTTCTTAAGTCATTCTCTTTACGCTAGTTTATTATGCTAGTTTTCATTTAGTTGAACATACCAAATTATGACAAATTTGGGAAAGTTAATTACAATCAAACAATGCAGACTTCAGTGCCGACCACCTGCTTAAGAGAGCAAATGGCAACTTCAAACCAGAGAGAAGATGGGATGCGTAATGGCATTTCAGATACCGTACATCTCCAGGAGTCTTAGTACGAACACGTCATTCTGCAAACTAATTCTTACATTAAAAATGCATTATTTCTCCTCTTGTCCTAAAAATACAGGCTGTAAACTCGTGATAATTCAGACGTTAAAATGCAAACAGTGTGAGACACAGTTGTCTCAGCATTAATAAAATATTGAAAAGAGTTTCTGTGAATGCTCCATTTGTATCTGAAATGACAGAAAAGGATCTCTTCAGTCAAATGGGCTATTTTTAAACAGCTTATATCTTTTGGGCTTCATGCCCTTTGATGAGGTATATTTAACGGAGTATGCTGAGAATATCAGTATTTATTTCTTGACAGAATAGTACCTGGAGATAATACTTAACACCTTACTTCATTATATGTAGCCTGGGAATATTAGCTCGTGAGTCACTCTCAACAGATTCTACATTTTCAGTAAGTTTAAAGGGGGAGAATTAATATAATGTGCATGTCAGCATTTTACATTTGGTATATGCTGCACAATACCTTTACATCCTCACATTGTGCACTCTCCCAGCACACTAGATTACGATGAAGAACTAGGTCAGGTAAAAGCAAGAAAAACTGTTCTGGCTATTTGATAGTTGGCTAAATCAAACGCAGGTCCCCCCCTCTTAAATTTAAATAAGGTTTGGGATTTCATCATTACGTGTTAAAATAAACAGTGCTGACAATTTAGGAGAGAAACAAGCTGCCCTCTGCTTCGGTATTCCTACCCACAAAGGATTAGTTGTTTTCAAGACCTCCCAAGGGCAACCACTGCTCATAGTCTCATTCCTGTGGTCTGTGGCAGCCCTACCGAATGCATTTGTAAAGAGAGTTTAAGTGCAGGCAGATAATATTTTATTCTATTAAAGCAAAACTAAAAACCAAACAAAAAGCTAAGGAAAAAAATACCGTGGAATTTCTCTCACTTACCTTCTGACTGCCAGAGACTTTTAAAAACATGCTTCTCACTCCCATGAAGGCAGAAGTTTTAGAAACCTGAGGAGCCCATGCATATGGCCACCACTGGACTAGGGGGCATGTCTGTCCGTACCTGCCCATGACTCCCCTAGTCAGAGCCCAAACAGGTAAAGCACCCCAGTACCAAGTATGGCCGGTGCCTTACAATCCTGTATGGCAGATCACTGCCAGTTGTCCTAGAAAAGTTATAGAGCAGCCTATATACAAGTGGTAGCTCAGCATGTCTAAATGATCGAGTTCAGCAGACAGGAATCCCATCTTGCCACTGCTTCGCTACTCACAAGTGATAGGAAAACTAATGTGTTTTATACAAGACCTACCTTCAGTGATGGTGATAATTTCTGTCAGTTATGCCTTGTTATACACTGAATTTTTTCTTTGCTTTAAGCTTTCCTAAAGCTGTCCTGCCAAGTAGCACTATCCACGTAACAGTTAAGTGTAAATAACAAGACAAAACAACTATACCCGGGCTTTTAATAAAGTGGAATTTATATATTTGATTTTCTTTAGAAGTGCTTATTAGATACTAATTCTACCACAGCAAGCTACCTTTTAAAAATAGCTAGCTTAATGAAAAGCATAGGTCTAAATGACTCGCAGACCTAGTCAGACCTCCAAAGCCCTCAAAAAAAATGCTCAGCTTCATGCTGACTTCAGTCTATCATCAAATCCAGGTTATAATTTAGGAGATTCAACACTAAACACTAAATTATTTTTTCCAGTGCTTTCCGCAATATGGTGACTAATGTTTAAATTACCTCCTTTGTCTAAAACACAGCCCAAATAAGCTTGAAAGTGCAGTCATATCTATTTTAACTGGAAATTCATGACAAACAGCTCCCCAGTCCCCAACATATCCTTATTTGGGAGTCCCCCCCCCCGCCCCAAGTACATGCTTGGGAATGAGCATTTATATAAATTTTTTTCTTCTCTCAAATGAAGAATCTGGCAATTTAGAGAGCCATTAGATTATTATATTTTACTTCTTATGGGAGCTAAGCACATCCCTCCTCTACAGAGCAGCTCACCCATCCATGGCTTCAAGAAAAACTGAGAGAAATGTAGTGGAAGCACAGTTAACCAAATGGGATGAAAACTCCATTTCCAAGGTGTTGGGCAGCTGTAAGAAAGAAGAGCCATGTCCTTCACTAGGTCACCAGCATGGGAAGCAGTGTCACCCACCCAGACCCCAGAAGCCCTGCCCAAAGATTTTGGCATCTTTGGCCAAATCCCAGCGGCTCCCTCACTACACCTGCTTCTTATCGACTTACGATGATACAGGAACAATATGAGCAACCTAAAACTACAACTTCTGAATTTCCATCTGCGCTGTTTGGAGCTGCACATCATCTCAACTGCACGGACATGCGGAGAGCCTGCCACAACTGTGCGGCTGTCAGGAAAATCGCTGAGCCTGCGGCTGGTCCAGAAAAGCTAGGGACATGGCAGAACCCATAAAGATACACGAGGGTAAATATATTAACAAGGATGAACTCTGTTGCTTTTAATAGGATACACTATGGTTTTAATTCTTTCCAATGAAGGTCAGGAATACCATTAAGCATTTGTCTGACTCCTGAGCACGACCCACCACCAAATCAGCAAATTTTCTTTCCCATCCAGCCCCTCAGACACCTCTTTCCTCCCTCCTATGCCACCCCAGCAGTGAGAGATAAGCATCGACCCTCGAGGTGCACAAGCCCAGGGCCTGGCTGGCAAGCTGCCGCAAGGACTACCTTGCGCCTTTGCACCGCAGGCACATTGCAGCCAGCATGTATCTGCACCAGTCTTCATTGCAGCAAGTGCGTTTAGAGGGGCTCCCCCAGCCCGTCCCCAAAGGGGACATCACCACAGTAGTAGTGGCTGCGGACAGCAGAGCTGAAGCACTATAAACCACATTATGGAATTATTACAGGATCAATTTAATGAACATGCATTTCCCTGAAGAAGTTAACTTCTCCACTACAGGTCCTCGCCTTTGTTGCCCTTTATCATTTCCGTGTATTGTTTATATGTTTATATATTCAAGGTCACTGGCTTAGCACCATGTATTGCAGGTCTAACGTGTTGAGAAAAACTATTTATGTCTCGACATGCCTGTCTAACACAGCTTTAGATATCTCAAAACTTTTATTTGAAATAAGTATTGCATCCAGAAGACCTCAAGCTAGCCTGGCCAACAGGTTTCACCACACCTTTAAGGGAAAGGGAAGTCAAAGAGCAACTGCCAGAGTATGAGCTGTAGCTGGAAATTATTTTGTTTACTTCAAGAGCTAGGCAAGAAAGATCGAAAAGCAGCAGTGATCTCAAATAGTTAGTTCCTGTAGTCGATAAAGTGGACAAGGAACCAATTATACTGGAAACTCTAACACTGATTAAGTAAAGGTGCATAAAACAGAGTGCTGTAATTCTTCCGTTGTTTGCAACAACTGTGAAAGAAGAGGAAAAATTAATAATCACATCTGACTCCGACCGATCCAGCTAACTACAGACTTTTCTCTTCCCACAGTCTAGCTTTAGAAAAGATAGCTTTTACCCTTCGCGGCTCAAAGTACTTAGGGGATAACATTCACAGCACGCTCACAGCATATAAAGCAATTAACTGATTTTGTGGGCAACTAATCACTGATGCAAAACAGATGCAAAACATCTGATGGTCACAAAACCTGTTGAGATTTTTCACAATGCTACAAACATTACTCCTGCTATGAGGCAAGACGAAAGAAAGTGAGCAACATTTGACAGGCACAATATGTGTTTTTATTACCTCATGGGGTTTTGTGGTTCTGTGCCACAGACATGACTTTGTACTGACAATACCCTGGAATTTTTCAAAGGCAGTAATTTTTCAAAAACTGGGTGAGAAAAAGCCCCCAAAACAGTGCAGCTGTGGAATTCTGCTATTAATAGACACTTGACTCTGCAGCTACCGCTCACCTTTCTATTAGATGGTGTAACAGATACTATCTAGTTAAACTTGCAGCAGTGGCTCTCGACTTGTATTTATCTTTGTTCCAGACCTCTAGAAAATCCTGTCTACCCAAAAACCTGCATGCTTTTCCCAGCATTACCAAAAATCCTATCTTTCTTATGCTGTTACACTTTCATGATACTACCACTATCTTTCAGGAAGACATTTATTTTCCAAACAGCCAATCATTAATTTATTCTCATTCCACTCTTTACTAGAGGAAGGTAGGAAGAGCCCTATTGATGAGTCAGGACACTGCAATTTTGATTCTCAACAGCTGAGAGATGATCTTGCATGGCAGAGGACAGGTTTTATTTAAACAGTGTTCTCATTTTTTCCTGTGGGCTGATGCTTAGGAACAGTTTATCTAACAACACTGGTCAGTTCACATATTTACCTTGTTTTTTTTCTATTCTTTACATCCCACATTCACAGAGGTGCAAAAGTTACTATCTGAAATAGAGAAACTAAACATCTACCTGCATAGGTACTTAACACTATTTAGCCAGTTCACGCTAATTTGAACTATTTTCAGCATATGAAGGGCACAGCCCATTTTTAAACCATGTAAGCTTCTTTTAATCCATTCAGAGACAACTGTCCCTTGACAGATCATCACATACCCTTTTATAATTAAAGAATGCCTGCAAGTTAGCATCATAAACTGTGCATGTCGGAGAGATGTGTTTTTCAAAGGAAAGCAACAGGTGTGGGGCATATTCTGTATTTGAAAAACAAAAGTGTAAATAGAGACAAGTAACATCACTTGTGGCACCCAGACAATGAAATAATGAGTGTTTATGAAGGAAAAAATGACACAGATTACACAGTGGACTGAGGTAGGACGGACTTGGGAGTCATTGGGTCGAGTAGGCTGCCTGTACAGTATCAGATTTGGAGCCATAGGGAACCCATAATAGAGAGAACGCAGTGAAAATTACAGTACAGTACAGATCAGATCTGTACAGTATCAGATTTGGAGCCATAGGGAACCCATAGTAGGGAGAACGCAGTGAAAATTATTCTTTTCCCAGTTTAACATTGGGATAACAGGAGCAAGATTAACTCAATTTTCAAAAAAAGATTTGAAATAAATGCCATCAAGCATGTCATACAATCCAGATAATATATCAAATACAAACCCCCACATTTTCTGAAAAAGGGGACAAAAGTTTCACTCCCAAATATATTCACATACTATTCAAATTCACAGGTAAGAAGAGTCGTATTCTAAGAAATATTTCAACTTTCCAAAATGCAAGCTTTTCCATTTATCTAGACTTGGCCAGGAGTGCAGGAAGCACCACTACTCACGCATGACTGCCGAGCGACTGCCAAATCCCAAGGCTACTTCAGGTTCTGGGAAGTAAACCAACAGTGCTTTAGAAACTTTTTGATCAGAAAACTTTTGGACCTGGGTCAAAGGGCTATTATTCAAGCTTGCCGTCTTTCTGGCAGTCTCATTAAACTATTGAATTCAATGGACATTTGACTTAACACTAGCATTGGAGACTCAAAAGCAGCAGCAAGAAAGTTTTGCCTAATGTTTGCAAAGAGTCACCATTTTCTTGACTTTCTGATATCTTCCTACTAAACTTTTCTTTATGTAACTAATATAGGGAAGAAAAAAAATACTGATCAGTGTTCCAAAGCACTACAAGCAGCACAGTCATGTTAGCCTCAAAAAGTTTTAATCAGGCTGTTTGTAAATTGGTACACAGTCAAGATCAGATCTGTGCTGCTGTATTCCTTAGGAAATTACAGTGCACATGAAGCACATCAGACTTCCAAAGTGAAGCTCCTCAGGCAGAAGCGCAGGTTTCCGCTGTATTTCATAGTTTGAGACCTCAACAGCTTTGCTCTTGGTCTCCTTTGTATGACATAGCTTTCTGCAGTTGAATCAGAGGCTGCTGAAGGCTTCCTCTAATAAAAACCCCAAGGGAAAAACAAGACAGACAGCATGACAACAACGATGACAAGACTGGTTTCCATCATGGTGAAAGAATTTCTTCAACTTTATGTTCCAGTCCTCAAACACTCACTGGCACAAAACATGCCTCAGCCACAGAGTAACGTTAGCTGTTACTACCAATAATTTTTATAGCTACGCACTGGCATGCTAGAAGAGGCTAGAGCACCCCCAGGATTCTTGTCTCCATTTCACTACTGGTTTAATAGGGCATAACGACTAAGCCACCTTCAATTTTCTCATCTTTATCTTTAATTAATGATCCTACATTTAATGCTTTTAAATTAAGGTAAAAAGTACAAAACAAATAGCTCTGGCTATATAAATAAATGTAAAATGAAGCAATTTGTAGGAAACAAAAACACAAAGAAAGTGACCAGTTAAACCACCTCTATTGTCTCAGTCATATGACAAATTTGATGTGTTTTATGCAGGGAGTAACACTATGTATTTCTTAACAAAAATATGCTACCCAAGAAACTAAAAAGATTTTGGCAATAAAGAGCTGACGCCTCTCAACCTCGGGTTCAATGGCTTGGGAAGGAGATCTTCAAGTGTTTCATACCCTCATACCACATAAAATCCTGTCCAGTTGCTGGATTAAGTTGCTGGTACATACAACTTGAAGGGTCTCATTTTTTCAGTGAATCAAACATTGTGACTTTTTCAGACTGCCCATATGGGCCAGGCTTGCTCTAACTCAATGACTATAGCTGGCATAAAAACAGCGGGCAAAGTTTTAGAAGTAATTTATCACTCGCTAAGAGAGGAGTAATTCTTCTGAGAAAATAAAAAAATAATAGTTCTTCCATATCTAAACTTATCATTACCTCTTTTAACAAATGCCTCGCAGAGCCTAGATTACTGACTCCATGGAAAAGGGCCAGAGAGTCGTCCAAACACATGGAGACAGACAGCTTATGTTGACACATCCGACTGCCCTGCCCTTCAATATTCTCGCCTCCTCCCTTGTAAACTGGCTCAAGATTTGGCCAGGCATTTTTTCCCCTTCAGAGTAATGAGCAGCCAAATGCAGTATACAAAGAACAGTAATCAAGCTGAAATAGAGGATTATGTATACATCTGTAGCAGCCCTGTGTATTTTGCAAATACAGCTAAAGCCTGCGAGGAGGTAGCACTGCAACGCATTAGACACCGTATACACAAGCAGTATACAACTTTGTTACGGCGATATTTGTTTTCAGACACCAAAGCAAAGATCCTCAGGGCAAGATACTGTTCGTTTGCTGTGCGAGAATGGGGTTGGATTTTTTTTTTTTAATGTCTGTGAGTCTGCTTATACCTTTCACTCCCTTGATACAATATAATCAATGACTGATTTCCTCAAATGAATGCATCCCAAATTATTCTCTGTATCCTCAAAAAAAGTATACAGATATACCCATGAGTAATATCTGGACCAGGCAAATACATGTATTGTGGGGCATGGAGGAGTTTTAACAGCTGCATTGTTCTAATGCAGCTGTTCACAATTACTGGCATGCGTTGTGAGGCACTTCTGATCACTGCGTGTTTAATCTATATATAAATGCATTATTTTGCTACTCAAAAGTTTGGCATTTAGATGGTGTCTGCAAGGCTTCAAAACTGTAGTCTATCTGTGATGCTCCAGCTGGCTATTTCAAAGTGTGCCAACAGAATTAAAATGTCACTAAAGATCATACCATTCTCTGAGGTATCTGTGTTATTTTAAGAAGTGAAGATAAACTGTGGCCAACTTCACATTGTTTCCTTAAATCTTTCACTCAGTAACTACGGACACTGCTTAAAATAAATGTGCAAGGTCAATGACACCACAATTTACATGCTAGCTAACGAGCCCTTGAAATTTCAAAAAGATATTGGATGGGTTGCACAGGTCAAACTAGAAATGGGCAGAAAAGTTTCACCAGAGATTGTGAATGGCAAATCACCACCAGTCATACAGGAGAACCTACATACTCCTTCAAAGGCATTAGCAAGAAAATCTGCTATTTGAGAGTGGAGTTGGGGAAATATTTAAATTATTTACCTGAAATACAAGAACTCTGAAAGCATTGGCTCACTGACTGCAGAAAATATTCATTACAAACAGTTGCACACTAATTCGATCCTGCAATTTATTGCTACATGGAAGCTGTTTTAATAAAAGATACTGTCTTGGTAAGCCACGGTGAGGAGTGTAACTCCATAGCCTACTATGGCATAGTAGACTAGAAGGCATTTTTTCAGGGGGAAAAAAAGTCATGGGCCTCAGCTTCTTCCTACAATAGCTTTTAGGCATGCATTTAACTTGGAGCTGGGAAATACACGATGTGAAACATTGGTCTCTGCACTGTAAATTGCTCTTCTTGGGCGATCTCTTTGGACAAAGATGAAAAGCCCAACTGTCCAGACATCTTTTCTCAAAAACGCATTTACGTTAACCAGACGAGGGACCAATATTATTTTTCTTGGGCCAACTGCTATCTCCAAGAGGAAACATCCACGAACAGGGAGAAAAATACTTCACTGACCTGTGGAAGGCTTAAGATTTCTGCAGTCTCATGCGAAAATGAGAAATCATTTCTTCACAGTCCTGAAAAATATTCCGTGTAGTTAAACAAAGCTTGGGTCAGGTTTGGAAACCAACAAAGTAGTGCTGGCCACCTTCTAGTCTCCATACACGACATCCCATGATCATCTTCACTGCAGCAGCGTCCAGTTGCAGTAGCCACATGCACAAAGCCTGATTTTTGGAGAGTTCTCACCAGGGGTGATCCTTGCCTACCCAGGCCTTTCCTGCAGGCTTGACCAGCCCCAGAGGTGCAGAGAGTTTGAAACAATTGTGACCACAAGAGCTCCCTACTCCTGCATTGAAACAGTTCCACATCTACCATCGCAGAAATCCAGTCATCTTTTGGGTCCTGCCCATTTCTGCCCATTTCTACCAGTTTTTCCTTTTGCCTCCCTGCCCGATCGATGATTAGCAATCTACAGTGACCTAAAGAGGGAATAGTATTAGACTATTAACAGCATATACTGTACCTTCACTTCCACATTTCTACCTAAAATGTCTGACAGATCCTCTTTAGGAAGACCAATTTAAAAACCAACCAAACAAAAAAACCACAAAAAAACCCCAAACCACCAAAAAAACCCACAAAAAACCCCACAAAAAACCCCACTCAGATTGATAGACAGACAAAAAAGGAAAAATGCTGAAAATGTCACAAGGTAACGTAACGATTTGGTGACTCATCATGAGAGGAGTCTTCCATGGTGTTTAGAAAAAACACAAAACCAAACAGCAGGAGCATGGTGCGTCATGAGAAGGATCAGATGAATTCTTAGAATTTTTTAAGAATAAAATCATTTGGGCAAATTATACAATGAATAGGGTAATGAAGAGTAAATATCTGATGTTTGCAATTACTCCAGCTCACCCCCATACTTCCTTTTGGTCTCACCCACAGCACGCAGCTATTCGTGATATCTCATCTTAACAAGGAGACATTCTCTAGGGCTCATGTATTGGGGGAAAAAAGGGAAAAAACCCAACTCAGCCAAGAAAAATATCCATGATCAAAATTAAAGGTGTAGCTTTAAAATAAAAATTTGCCATAAAATTACATCCTCAGACAAAGCCACATAGCAAGCTACAACCTTCTCCATTTCTCTTTTGCAAAGAAAGAAAAGGAAAACAAAAGGAATAGTTTCACAGTGTCCTTTAGTCAGATCTTGATCAAAGATGTGCTGTGTCTGCTAATCACTGGCTTATGGCAGAAACAGTTCAGGTCCAGCCCTGCAAGGTATTATGTTTCTCCAGGAAGGCTGCTAAATGCCATAGGCTCCACTACAGCAGATGAAGTCCTTCTCATTAAACAAAGAACCCTTTTTTCTCCACATCAAGAGAAATTAAAAACTTTATAACTGTATTTTATTTCAAAATGCATTTGTAATTTCTAGTGTAAAAATAAACACACACATATAATTTAGGAATCCATCCTCCCTACCAAGGTAAGTCTACCAGATTACACAACCTTATGATTACATGAAATGTAGTTCTGATTTCTCCAACCTTTTTTTTCCCCCCCTTTGAAATGATCAACAATAACACTGAATTGATATATTATTAATTCTAGCACTGGCATGCTACCCCCACTCACCTCTATGCATTCTGCATAACAGAATCTGTAAGCGGTATTTGTTCTTTATTTGCAACAATTACATTGAGTGTCACTAAAATACTTTACCTGGATCCTAAAAATAACTCAACCCTAACAGCTTTTCACACAGGTGGCTAGGAAGTGCAGGAAGCAATTTTCACTTACATGAGACATCTAATTCTCTTCTCCCCAGTCCCATTTTCTGTCAAAATACCTTCTATATGATAACTGAGATTTAATATTGATTTTTGCCTGATTTTTTTTTTTAAATGACAGTATTGTTTACCTGAGTTGTGCTGAAACTTGATTTTGTGCCAACTTCCACATAGGCCCAAGATATCTGGTTCACAGCATTGTGCCACCTTAGTCTAGCAGCCCTGCCACGAGAACTTCAGTCTGCCCTTGCTCCAACTCGCTCAAATTGCATTAGGAGCTTTCTGCTTCAGGAAAGCTCCCTTCAGCCAAGTGTAATAGATACAAAAATCCCACAACCATACTCTCTTTATAACTTAGTTATTCAACTTTGCTCCTTTCTAGGCAGCTCCAAGAGATGCAACACAAAAACATTAGTTCCAGCATTCACTTAACTATCACATTAATGGGGTGGTCTCTTACGGGTTAATAAGACTTTGTGGAAAATGACTGACTTGTCGAGCCATCACCTTCCTTCCAAAACTTGGAAAGGAGATAACTGGCAACTCTTTTGGCCAAGGGACTCCAAGATCACTATCGACAGCAGGCACACTTATAAATTTCACTACTTGAGAGGCCTTGAACGGAAAATATTACACATTTTTGTACTTGCAAAAACTGTTATACATTATACTTAGCACAGTACATGTATTTTAGTGACTCCATGTGTCACTGAAACTTATAGTCTGCTCATGTGGAGTGGCTTTGTATGTAAAGGAAAAATAATCTGTTAGTAATCGAGAAGCATTAGTTATCTCTGAAGTCACTGTGCTCATTAAAACTTTGGCTTCCTAAACTCTGTAATATATTTTAAGAATCTATTCTACATTCCATTTTTCGCATAGAAGCTTGGTAGTATAGAAGGATACTATATGGTCAATAGACTAACTACCCTGGGTTTGGTCATTTTCCCTCCAAAAGACATTAAGTGAGCGTTAAAAGTCCCCTCTGCCGAAGCTCACGTTATTTCCATAATTCATTCCCTTCTGCCAAAATGTTCTCACTTGTACAGCAGCCATCAGTCATAACTTAACGCGAACAACAGACTAGGCAAAAAAGCAAGCCCCCCAAAACAACTGCCACTCAGAAAACCCATTTAATTGCCTAGTGAAAACTTTATTCCAAACAGAAAGCAACATCAAACACCAGCTTTGAAACAGTCTCACCTGCTGACATAAATTCTCTATGAAGTTTATGTGTCTCTCAGACAATGGCTTATAGCCTCTCAAATTTCACCATTTTTTTTTTGGAAGATTTCATGCTCAACCACACCCACATAAAACTAACGTCTAAAACCTTCAGGGTTTTTTAATTTGGTTTTTTTAGTAATGTTTTAATTGTATCTTGGTAAGAATTAGAAATGTTAGGAAATTAAAGCTTGCCAAAACTGTGGAGAAAAATACTCAGCAGACACTATAAACTTAAGAGTTTAAGGTGTTAAGAGGAATATTGAAAATCCCAAAATATGAAAGCATATAAATCTGTTGTGAATTTAAGCATAACAGAGATTGAAATCATTTGCAAATTTCCTTTTAACAGACAGACTCCCTCTGGTCAGCTTACACAGTCCACAAGAATGCTGGGAAAAAGCTAAAGCTTAAACTTGTGCCAATGTTTTACAAAGTATGCACCAAACACTTTGTTAGCATCATGTTCAATTAAACCTAAACTGAGAAAATAAACAAGAATAAGAATAATTTATTCAGTTCATAAGTGCAATAGATGTCATTAAGTAAAAAAAAAAAAAAAAAAAAAAGGAAGAAATATCCAAGTGCAGTTCTGGTTCAAGCAGGCACAACTCCTCCACTGTAGCTACGTGAGTCCTGTTTTGAGCATCTAAGGCAAGTGAGCAAACTTGTCCAAATTTTTCAATGGGCAAATTACTACCCAAAGCATTCTTGAAATATCTGCAATAACTTTTTTTTTTTCCTTTCATCCCTATACAATTACTGCTAGTATTTTTGGTTTTCAACTTTCGTGGACCAGAAGCAAAGGCAACTTTTTGTCATCTTATATTTTGGCAGAAGACAAGACAGTCATTCAATGATATGAACCAACTCTAACATCTCTGTGCTGAGGATGTGCCACACCATTTTCACTGTTTGCTATTTCTCTTTTCATTCTTCCTCTAAGAGTTACACTATCTTTCCTTAAAAGCCTCCTCATTCTTTGAAACATAATACTCTCCCCGACAATTGTTTTCATCCTTCTCTGTCCTTTTTGCTCTCATCTTTATATCCAGATGCCCGCATTCCCACTTCTCAGAGCTCCCTGAAATTGGCAGCATCAAACACTTCCCTTGTATTGATTCGTTGCCTCGGGGTTGGGGAGAGCAAGGATCTGACATCTCCAGCAGCAGCCAGTGGTGTCAGGTCATGCACAAGACAGAGGAGGATTGTGAAGCAAACACAAAATAAAAGCAGCAGGTTAAGAGGGCAGTTCAAAACCTTTATAAAGTTGAGGTAGGGTCTTTCAAACCTCCTTACTCATCACAGGAAGGAAGGGAAATTTTTCCTTCCAAGCACTTTTTGGGCAGAGGCTCAAACACAGAAGGGCTCCACCAGAAGTGCCACAAGGTCAGGAGGAAAGCATGTCCTCTGGGGCTCTGCCCAGCTGGGAACCAAAGTCTTTTCAAGACCAGAAATTGCTGCAGCTCCGTGAGTGAAAGAATGTGCACATGAGCAATTGCAAAGATAAAGTGCGTTTTTTTTTTTCCTGGTGGGAATAAGGATTCAGCTGTGACTAATCTGTGTCAAGTGAATCCTTGATACTTCCTAGCTCAAGTCTCAAACCACAAAGTTGACAAAGGCTCAGATCTGGTGCAGACCCCGCCAAAAGTGGAAAAGGTGCACGGAAGTGGGTAAAGAAAATTGACAGTTTTTTCCTGCATAACTCACCATGCATTAGGTGAAAGTGGGGGTACACTGTGCACAAAGCTGGAGGAAAGTGCAATTAAAAAAAAAAAAAAAAAATCAATGTGAGAAAATACTTTCCATCTGCACACAGCACACCTTGATGTTGTCAGCCTGTCTGGGTCAAGAGTCATGTTGATAGATATATGAAACAACGCCCATTAGACCCCAATTTAATTATTAGTTACAAGTGTTTATGATAATCAAACCCACATCTCTTATGTAAGCACCCAGGTTTTCACCACACAGGGGTTACAAAGGCACGGTTTACTTCTCACCCCCCTGCCCCCCTGCTGAATCATCAGAAACCAGCCACAACGGGTGTGGATACCAGACTAACAGGTTCACTGATCCAATACACTCCAAGAGAAAGCCAGCCCTACAGTTTTTCAATTCTCTTACTATCTTTCAGGCTTAGTGTTCAGACCAGAACACGTCCACTGAAATAGATCCTATTCAGTGTCAGGCCAAAACACGTCCCATTGGAAAATGTGAGGCGGTGGTGGGGATGTAAAAATCAATATATACACAGCTCTTTGTTATTCAACCACCAGGCAAAGATGGATTTTACTTCTAATATTGAACTAACAGCAGCATTAAAAGATCATAGAATCAATCATAGAATCATTAAG
>NW_009228786.1:0-20658 GCF_000690835.1 Fulmarus glacialis
TCCGTCTTCTCCAGGTGCAACTGCGACGGCAAGACCTTCTTCATCAAGGTGGGGAGCCCTCCCTGCGGGGAGCGGGCGCGGCGGGCAGGCGGGAGGGCACACCGGCAGGACAGGCCGGCTTAAAAGAAGGTGCAGGTTTTGAAACGCGGCTCCGCGAAGAGGAGCCGCGTGTTGGTCATTTTATAGAACAAATGGCGTTTTCACACAGCGTGGAGGCTTTGAAACTCTGCGGGTGAAGGTGTCTCTTCCCCAGCTGCCCCTCGTCTGCTCGTCAGGAGAAAACTCAATTCAGGGTTTTTTTCCCCTGTAATTGGCTAGGAGACACAGCACTGACAGAATAACTGGTAATTGAGTAATATTTACACAAGTCACACTTCAAAAAAATCCAGCTCTTTCAAATGTGGGTATTTTATCATGTCTTTCTCTTGCCCACACACGGCCTATATTAGTTCCCAATACATTTCTCTTCCTGAAGGAAGATGATAATGAAATGCACACGCCTCGTTAAAGACATTATACAGTTATGTCCCAATTAATCACTCGGTCCTGGAATTCAAGCAGCTTTTCTACCTGCGAGAGAAAGCGAACAAAACAGTTCGTTTCTAAGATAACTCTATTCCTACTCAAAGGCGGTGTTAAAAGACTGCAGAAGGTATTTTATGAAGCTGTAATATTTTTTTCCTGTTTTTAATGGATTTAGGAGTGATTCCAGTCAGCTTTACAATGTAGTTATCAAAATGCTAGTGTTATGATTATTTTTCATGTCTGTGTTGAAGCTTAATTATCAAGAATAAATTTCCTCTAAAGCTCATTTTTTCCTTAAATCATCAGGGCCCCCTATACTGGCGTTTCACTAACGGTGTTATGGATAAAGGCTATCCCAAACCTCTTGCAAATGGATTTGCAGGACTAAATGGGAAAATAGTAGCAACCCTCCCCGTGGCAAGATACAACAACAGACCAGAATCTGTTTATTTTATCAAAAAAGGTATGTCTCATATTTTAGAATTTCACAGACAATCAGAAAGTGCTTGAATTGCATTAGTCAGGAATAAAACACCATTTCTCTTGACTGAAAGACATTTTTCTTTCAAAACCATAAGTGATGTCAGAGCATGCTTAGGTGCTCAAAAAATAGCCTGAAGCTTTAAAAATTTGTATTAGTACTTACAGATCTTCAAGTGCATTTTAAATAGACAGGACTGTAAGGGACAGAATCCAGCATCTTAGTGAACAAACATTAAAATAAGTTTTCTCTGGTGGTAAAACTATTTTAGTCTCAAGTTAATTAGAGAAGGGGAGGCTTTAATCTTACTACTTCATAACGATGTATGGAAATGTCCCTCCCTATTTCTTATTCCATATTACATTATGTAATATGTAATTTCCTTCTCTTATATGAATGATGTACTGCCAACATAAGAATTGTTATCCGAATTTAAAAAGCAGAGGTTAAGGAAATGTGCAAATCTTTTTCTGGACTCCGGCCCCCGTCTTGTGCAGCCCAAAATGATGGTCGTACCCTCTCCTCGATAAATAGGAACGATGGCAGCAGAAGTAGTTCCCCTGGAATTGTACTTACTACAGTAACTGTAATGAGCCTGCAGGAGGTATCGCTACATCTAGAAGCACATGTTGGATTTAGAGAGCAAGGCTTTTATCTCAAAATGTAGCAATGGATATAAAAAGCTGAAGGCTTTTATATTAAAATGCTGCTATTGATTTCCTGCGTGATATGGAGATCAGTGACATTTTCATCTCTGATCTAGCTGGTGGTTTGGTGGTCTTAACCACATGAAACAAATGTCTATTTTAGATGGCAATATGCAACAGTATGTGTACAGGCAAGAACCCGCCAAGAAGTGTCAAAGAAGAACCCAGGTTACCGTAAGATACCCAGTTTACGTCCCAAGACTTGTAATAAGGAGACGCTTTCAACGTGCAGTAAGAATGCCAACCGTTATTCAGACTGTCAGAATGAACCCATATCCATCTGGTAACTTACGTTTATTAAGTTTCTTTTATACAACCGTTTTAATCTTAGTAGTTTCTGAAACACAACATTCTGTTCCATTTTTTTTTTTAAATATAGTACTTTTAAAGTTTTTAATCCAATAGATCTCGCTTGCTGTAGATGATACAAGCAAATAGTAGCTTACAGCAGACACACGGCGACACCTCCTAACTTAAGTTTTCTTTTGCTTGCAGGAGTTTTGCGTAAGGAAATCAAAACAAACACCTACTGGAGAGGGCTCCCGAAAGTAATTCATTCAACTATATCACTACCCAACCACAATAAGCCA
Organism: Fulmarus glacialis; assembly: GCF_000690835.1. Lineage (NCBI taxonomy): Eukaryota > Metazoa > Chordata > Aves > Procellariiformes > Procellariidae > Fulmarus > Fulmarus glacialis. The sequence continues at coordinate 2,304 of NW_009228786.1, forward strand.
GATGGCTATGATTATTATGCCTTCTCTTACAGTAAGTTAAAGCTAATGCAAGTTACTATACATTTCAAAAGACTAAGGGATGGGGAAGAAAGAAGTGTATGTCTGAGCTTTCCGAAGCCTGAGGTTACTGCTTGTGATTCTGCAAGACTAATTTTAAGCACTACTAAAAAGTCCTGAGAATTAAAGCGTTTCCTGTAATCAAGAGATGTTTCTATTCAAAATGAATAGTTACAGGACAACTAGCAGCAACAAGGTACAATGATTCAAACTAGCCAGTTGTGGAATGCATTGCCGTAAGAGTTCAGGCTTATAAAGTGACAAAAAACCTGACATACTGTATTAATGATAGAGTGAAATCCTTGGACCACTACACATCGATAGTTTTTTCACTGGCTTCCATGGAGCTATGTTTCTGACAAAACAAAACAAAAAAGGGAGGGACACAAACCATTTTGCTTCACAGGAAAAAATTATTCATGATTCTAGATTAGGTAGATCCTTTCCCTCTAGCCAGGATCATGTAAAAGCACTCCTCAGAATTTTCTGTATTATTCAGAAAAAAAAAGCTCTAAGAACTAGCCGTATCCAAATACAGGATACTAAAGTAAGTCTCTGCCAATATGATCTAATTCCTAACCTGAAGGTAGGCCAAGTCACACTCAGGGACCACGGAGTTCCCACTTTTGTAGTCAGTGCAGGATTGTTTTGTTTCTAGTTTGTTTGATTTCCAAATTCTTAAGACTATTTCTGTGTTCTAGCAGTATAAGAGTATTCTTCCCTACTCCCTGTTCTTGGGACAGATTCAATTATTAGCAGTACTGTAAAACTTAGCTAAACACAAAGAAGGACATGTAAAAAATAAAGTTGAGGACAAAAATTCATTGTTATAGCCGCTCAACTCCATATATATATGTGGAATGAAAAATCTGTTATTCATGCCTAAATGAAATTAAAAGGAAGGCTTTAACTTCAAGATTTTTTCCATGTACTAACTGTAGTTTGTGGAATTTAATTCTGACCTATCTTCATTTCAGATCGGTACTACAGTTTGGATGTTGGCAAAAGAATAGCAAGACCTGTTACCGCTCTCACAGGAAAGACTGTATCCAAAGACTGGTACAACTGCCCTAGCAAGTGATGCACAGCAGAGGATTTTAAAAAAAGATGCCATTTGAATGTTGACATTTTGTCTAATTTTATTAATAAAGACATTGAAATGTGTGCACACAAATCTAAGTATAAAATGCTGCTTTAAGCTCTGGCTTCATTACACTAAAGCAACCACAGGCAAACTGGCACTTTTGTATACACAGCTGTAATTACTTTACAGATCATTTAACTAATATTTCCTCTGTTCAGGCCTCCTCTGCCTCCCATTGCATGAGTGACACCTGTGTTGGGAAAGAAAACAAATGCATTAACAGAAATCCTTTTCACCCTTTTAATCAACCGTTGGTACGTGTGATACTTCATCCTTCCGTAAGGAATTGCCACTGCGGTGGAGCACTTCCTTTCCGGTAAAATTCAAGCTCCCCCTTCATCCCTAGAGCCTGGTGACATGGATACATTCTACTTCTGTCATTTAAAAGAACGTTGCTGGCTTGTGATCCTATCTCAGGCCCCGCGCCAAAAGAACAAGTATAGCATTCTTACTTTATTTGAAATCAGACAGTCCCTCCCTTTTGTTATTAAAGAAACGGGGATAGACTAGAAAGAAAATCTATCCTAGGTCTACCTCCTCATTTTTTTTTCCCTTTAAAATACCAGATACCTGTATTTCAATGCTACTATAAAGTTTTCTATGATGTTATAATAATGCCAAACTGAATATAATTCACCTAAGGATTTTTCTTAATACAGAAGTTGCAAACAATAATTTATTGTCATGGTTTAACTCTATACTGCATTACAAAAATCTGTAACACTTAAATAAACTTTTTTTTGCTGGTTTTTTAAATCAGCGTAAGACATAGTGAGATAATAACTGGAATCCTACATACCAAATGGGAAACTGAAATGTAATGTTAAAAACAAAGATTTCTAAACTTATGTCCTAACATAATTTTTTAAAATCTTCTTTTAAAAATTTGTGAAGTTTAAGATCTGCTGCACTTTACTTTTTCCCCATTGATAAGAACCAAGTGCCACGTAAGAAGAAAGTTTGCCTACCTAAAAACCGCTCAGACTAACATACTAAAACGAAACTACAGAGCTCTGCCGGTAACGTATTGAAAGCTAGGGTAGAGATGCTGTATTATTTAATGTCATACAAGCAAACACAGGCATACACAGCAGTACTTCATATATGGTCCCCACAGGAAGAATGTACTAAAAACTTGTTTTAAAGAAAAAGAGTCTGAATTTGAGCACCCACGAACGCTTACCCCTCTGTCTGTTGAACTGACGACCACGAACACCAGTTCTCAATGTCGGTGGCTGAAGTCTGACACGTCGAAATGGCTTAGGCTGATTACTGCTTGTGTCTGTGAAGAAGCGGAAACGCAGGAAAGAATGTCTGTGTCTAGTAGTTTCTCAATGTTTACATGATTTGATACGCATTATGCTCTCGAATTTATTTTGAGATTATGAAGGTGCATCCTTATTTCATTGACATATTCTCTGATATAAATAAAAGCCTCAAAAGAAGTAAGTTTGGGACTTCTTTCATCACCTATGCTACGTGGTAAATTGGTAACTCAACAATGATTTTTTTCTTTGACAATTTAATTGAATGAAAAAATATTTTTAAATCTGACATCAAACATAACAGTGGATAGAATCAACAAAGTATCAATAACTTTGGCTCCTTGAAGCATTATTCTTACTATGGCCTACTCTAGTTACTGCGGTCCAAGTAAAAATTGTTTGCCATTAAGACTATAGGCATCAAAACATGATCTTGCTCTACGAGTTCTATTTTGTTTTGTGTATCTTGGCTATCAGCAGTGATGCCAGTCCAAAAAGTTCCCATGCTTAATGAAATGGTATGAAATAACTGCTTCCAGCAATTAACCCGTACCTGCAGATGAACTAGAAGGAGGATCTTGACTAGTCGAAGGAAGATCTGACTCATCAGATGCTTGCACAGATTCTTCTTCTTGCTGGCTATCAATTTCTAGGCCTGCTTCTGAAGTAATTCTAGAAAAGAAGGAGGGGGAGGAAAAACATGTAAGCGTATTCATAGTTTCAAAAACCTCAGGGAAAAAAGCATCATGTTGGAGCAGAAGGTTTCATATGCAAATGTCTTGCCCCAGAAATTCTCACTGGTTTTATTCTGTTTTCTCCTGTTCCCCCTGCCCCAATCATGAGAGATTTTTCTGGCTTTTAGAAAAATAACAATGTAATTTCCTTGATATGCAGCCCAACTCCAGATGCATATTCAACATAATAATTGTCTTTCAGAGGAGGTCATAGAACCTATTTAATAACAATAACTAAAAAACCTAACGTGATGGTGGTATGTTTAGACAGGGGAAGAGTGAAGCGGAGGGACCACACTGACCGGTTATGCCTAAAGATCCCTCACTGGTGCAATACCTAAGTTATTTTGTCTTCAAAAGACAAAAAATCAAAAAAATAAACATTCAATTTAGTTTAAATGCAGCTCACTTTCTGGTATACATTTTATTTACCTTGATTAGTATGTGTTAGAAGATGGTAACTAAAACTCATAAACTGCGGGAAGTATCTGTTCTCTGCTAGCAACAGATTGACTTGGTCTCCTATCAAGCTAAAAGCCTGTTCCAAACTACAGATTGTTCTGTGAACCACTTAGTTTCTCTATGGATCTACTTCTCATTCACTGAAGATTAGACGGTTTTGTAAGAAACAAATATGAGACCTTAACATTAGAATACCCATCCTACACTCTATCTACTTGTAGGCAGACTATTGCAGTCCAAGTTGGTGCTGCATCAAGAAAACTGTGTGGCATATTTTCATTTCCTTATGACCAAACCTCTTACCTCCTGCAATCAGTAGATAAAAGTTTAGGTAAATTGTGATCTTTTATTATTATGCAACCAATAAAAATCAAAAGTAAAATATAGCAGAAAATGATAACCTACCCCCTTTTAGATTTGTAATGTATTTGATCATAATACAAAATATAGCAATTATTAAACATTAAAAATTGCACTTGCAAAGTGGAAGACAAAATAATTTGTCTATCAAATTCCTCAAACCTGCTTATACCCCTTCCCTTGTGCTACATCTTTTGTACTTGCACTGCCTTAACTGAATGACTTCATTATATATGCTTGCTTTTAACAGGGAGTGATTTTCTCTATTAACAAACAGGAATGCTTTAGCCTTTATTCTACAAACCCCAGTCCTTCAAACTGGGGCCTTTACCATCAGTATTTGACTACGAGAGAGCCCTCTGCATTCTGAAAAAATACAGATATCTCTTTTACTTGGCGACTTTTATATTAGCTATGTTAAATCAGAAGAAAATCAGAAGAAAATCTTTGGTTTAGACGAAAAGGTCAGATTGTACTATTTCACAAAATTACTAAATCCTGTTTGAACTGTCCTTCCTACCAGAAGAGGTTAAATTGAAAATGAACCACAGACACACTTGGATGAAAACAAATTATTAAAACTAACATGCCATCAAGTCTTAGTGAACCCAACAAGTCATCGTTTACCCTTCAGATTCTGCCTCTGCAAAAACTTCATCCCCATCATCACCAGCTCCAGCCTCTGTAGTGGTGGACAGATTGCCAGTAGACGTCGTAACCATTGGAACAGACTGAGAAGCATGCTCTGAAGCATCAGCTGATGCACTTTCAGTAAAAACGGTCACTGTACAGGAAAGGTAGTTCAATAAACATCGAGTTAGTTTGAATTTCCTACAGAAAAACTATAGAAATCTTAGGCATTGCTACTCCTGACATAGCAATAAACTCTGTAACAACAATAATCTAATTCTTTTCTGGAAAGTCAAGGTTTACAACCTTTACTTCAGCCTGCAAATGTCTTGCCACTTACCTGGTGCTGCTACTTGTAATGGTGTTGTGGGAACGCTACGACCACCTGATTCTTCCTCATGAGCAAGGAATAGTGGGGTCTCATACATTCCTAAACCTGCAACACAAAGTTGTAGTGACAATTAAAACAGCCAGCTAAAAACCAGATTAATGGTCTTTTCTCTGTACACTTGATGAAATCCTGTGATTTGTACTTAAATATGGAGATTTTTGTTATTTTAAGCTGTTTTGACTTACTGCCAGAGCTAATGATAATTTATTGAAAAGTAAAACCTTGATGAAAGTATTTCTATTTGTTTTACTTTCACCCTTTTCTTATGCCATTATTTTGCTGTGAGCTTTCTTCAAAGAACAGCATACTGTTCCATGCTGACAGGAATGCATGGGAAAGGGACTGATTCAGGACAACAGTAAAAACAATATAGACAAGTTGCCTGGCCGTCTCTTAGCAGGTAAGGATGTATCCCAAAGATTTCTTTGCATTTGCCGTTTTCCCCTATTGTTTTACTACAGGAAAGCTACAATCAACAGTAAAATTAAAGTTAAAAGCCATTCCTTCAATATTTCATTTCTCCTTAAATGAATTTTCTTGTGTCCAGCAGGCAATTTGTCCTACATAACATTTCAGCTTCTCTGGTTCAGGAGCCTGTTGTTCCCACCCACAGAAGCATTCTACTTTTTAAACCATATTACAAATAAAAGGAAATATTACAGCTTGAAGGAAACACCTTTTTACTTTCTGTTAGTCTCTCTCTGCTGACAATTATTTAAGAGTCACAGGTTTCCACACTTCAACAAGTGCCTGAAGTAGAATTGCATTTTATTGACTGCATTATTTGTTTTCTACTCTAGCAACCATGGAAAAGGAAGTACAGAAATGGTTTACCTCCTTGTGATGCAAGCTGACCAAGATCAGAGTGACTTGAGCTAGTCTGTGGCATATCTTCAGGGGGTCCAAATCTGAATCTAGGAACTCCAGCTACCTGGGGAGAACTATCAAAATAAAGATATAAGGAATTCTGCAATTTTTCCAATGATGGGGGGGAGGGGAAGGGGCAACTTTCTGACCAGAACAAGAGAACAAATTATGCATGACACAACATAAATTAATACTGACCATAAAAATCAGCTAAACTACTGCTAATTAAATAGTAATTAGTTTAAGAAACTTGTTTGGACAGCATCTGAAATCAGTAAAACAGTCCTGAAGAGAATATTCTTTCCTTATTCATCCTATGAATTCTCACAATTTTAAATAGATGGCTGAACATGTCCAGAACCGACCCAAATCCAAAAATGGAGATAACTTTTCCTACTTTTATTGGTAATATTAGTGGGCAGGGCGGGAGGGGGGGAATGAAATAAAAAACCTTTTTTTTGTTTTTTTGCTTAATCTCTTCTTAAGTCAGTAAGTTACAATACATTGGAGATGATCTGCCTCCTAATTTGCTGATAAGTTTCATGATACGCAGTTCAAATAATGATTACTTATTTGTAGATGCAGTCATCTATCATACTACTTAGCAAGTTTTAGCACGTTACTCCAATCACAAGTTCATTTCATTTGAATTTATTTTCATTCCACTGAAAAACAGAAAGAAATAGATCCTTTTTTCTTTTTCTTGACATCTACTTACTGAATGGCTTCTGCAAACCCATCTGTACGATGTGGAACTACAAGAGTTGGTGTGCTTGGAACTGTTCTGTCCTCATCATCAAAGAAGTGTTGCTGCTGGAAAAAAAGAGACTGATATGAGAGCCTACAATGTATTTCCAGTTTCTACCAAGCCAAGTTAAAGGTTGGTTTGCTTTTTCCACATTGTCCAGCAAAACAAAGACAGATTTAGCTCTAACAAAATTCTTGTCTAATTTGAGGCATCTAAATCTGAGCTAGTTATATACATCACCCTTACAGATGGTAAAAAAAAAAAAAACCCAAACCAAACCAAACCCCATACATTTGCAGGGCACCCATCTTTCAAAGGATTTTTAGACATCTGCTCCATGAGATCATCATACCATCAAAGTGCCACATCTCCCTGTTGACTACAAAGGAATCTTAGGGTGACTCATTCATAAATAGATAAGAATCATCTGTCTTAATCTGGAATGCTGTAATGTACCTACCATATGGGTTTTTTCACATATCAGATCATCTGTTCCCTATAGACTTTTGTCCTTTGTGTCCTTTGTTCCCACATTGCCAGAAACCTCAGCTCTCTCTTCCCTCATAAGGCATTCTCTTCATCTCCCTGTCTTTCTCCCAGATCTTTCAAACCTTTTTCTCCAAAATAGTCCTCAACTCCCTGCCATGTGCACAGTTACTGTCTAGGCAAAAATCAGTAGGTACTGAGATCAGTTCCAAGCAGAAATTGAACAACAAGTACATGCAAGCCAAGCAGAATCAAAAACTGAGCTGATGCCTTTGACATCAGAAAAGATACTTTTTTAGTCAGTCAGTCTTTCTCCCCTCCTTCACTGAACTTGCATTTGTTCTGTCAAATACAGTTAAAGTTGCATAAAGGGTTCAAAATTAGCTGAAGGAGACAGACAGAAAGCGTAAATGAATTAGCTTTGTTCCCCTAGGATGAGGCTGAAAACATTTCCGCCCCCCCCCAGTAATATATCCACTTTAAAGACTGATTCTAAAAACAAGTAGTTAAAAATGCCTTGGACAAAACAAATTCAAACTCTTTTGAAGAGCTTTAGCTTCCTGGGACTTTTCTAGTATTTGTCTTCCATTAATACAGAAATTAACAGGACTAAGATACTACACTATCTGCAAGGCTACAGAAACCATACCACGTCTGAAGTCAGCAGCTAGACTTCTTAAAAAAACAAAATAAAACCCAAGAGTTATGAAAGTTCCCTCAGTGCAGGTTTTTAGTAGTAGACTTTAGTATACTTACCATTCCACCTATACCAGGAGTTAGCTGAAGTCCACGGCCCACCGACTGTCTTCGAGTCATCTGGATTCTCTTTATAGTAAAGAAAAAATGAAGTAGTGTGAATGCTTTCGTGGAATTCTAATAACATACAATTGTTCAATCAGAGCCAAGGATAGTGGCTAAATGAGTAAGTGTAACAATGACATGTCAGTGTGCAACACTGCTCCGTACAGCCGTCATACCTTCCTACGGAATAGACCATGGCAGCAGCTACTCCACATCTCGTATCTGCTGCCTGGTCTAACCACGAAAAATAGTGATGTAGGTTTAAACTCTGGGTAAACAACATTACTATCTTACTCAACTTTCTACTGAGGACAGAAAACTTGAACACAGAAATATTGTGGCCCCAAGCCTCGGAACAAGTTAATGGTAAAGCATAATTTCAGTCCGGATATTTTTGCAGAATTCAGAGGCAGAGACTAATAAAAACCCCTGCCAATCTGTCTGAGTTACAACCTGTTCAAGAACAACTTTTGTAGTGGAAATATCAGCAGTCACTGACTGAAACAACACTGGTATAATAACTTCAAGATACAAATCCATGATGAAGGCCTTACTGCTTTTAATGTTCCCTGTCCACCCATAATCTGCAGGACAAGACATGTTAAGTCAGTTTGCTCAGCTACCATTTTTAGGATGCTAAATAGATGTAATCCATTTTTACAACAGGCAGAGTACTTAGGTTTTATTTAGAAGAAATCATACAGTAATTTTTTAAAAGTCTTCTGAACTGCTAAAGATAGTTTATACCTGTACTGGAGGACCCAGTTCTTGAGGAGGAGCATGAATAGTTAGTCGTGGGGGCAGCGGATGTGGTGGTCTGCGTGGTGACTGTGGGGGCCGAGGGGCCTGTCTCTCCGAGGCCGATGACGGCTGCTGTTCTCTTGAACTTTCATGAGGAAAAGTGGACTCCGCAGCACTTGTACTCCCTTCTCCTAAAACATACAGAAGTATAGAGGAGTAAACCCGCACCCTCCAAACTGAGTTGAAAACATGAAGGTAAGTCTTCAAATTCTGCTACTATGTTAACACAGACATTGTTACCCTTGCAAGAGTGGGGACAGCTCAGTACTGTTATTTAAATCACTTAAAAGAGGACTTGTGCCAGCTACGTCAACACCAGCACCGAAACAAACTATTGATTATTCAAGTGCTGATTTAGAGAGAGATTAATCTACTGAGCCACCAACAGCGGTTTCCATAGCAACCAGAGCTTGCAGGGTTTTCAAAGGAATGTAGAATAAATCCAGAAAATAACATTTCAAAAGAATCTACATTTCAGGTTACAATGGTCTTTAGCATTTCGCCTGATATCCTTACTTTTAAGTGCACATTTTAACACATGCAAACCAGCTTCTACATTTTCCCCCCTTACAGACACAAACTTTGAAGAAACATGGAATAACCATACCACTGTTTTGAGAATCTGCTGCCCTCTGGTTGCTTTCACCTCCTCCCATGCTTTCCTCAGTTTCTGTTCCAGGATCTGTACCGTCAGCACCCTAAAAAACCACATAAACATAGTATGACTTAGCACTAAACAACTTATAGGCTGTAAAGAGAATATAAAAGCAGTACAAAAGGATTCAGAAAGTAAACAAAGTAAAATACATGAAAATCTTAAAATACTTGTAGATACAAATCAGGTAAATCTACAGAATCAGGTAAATGTATACAACTGTGTGAAATTTCAGAAGTTTTGCGTATCTGTACGCACACAAACGTGAACAATGCAGCCATCATCATTTAATAATAATAGTGAAATATCCAGCTTTTGAAGAAAGTGCCTTACTAGCTTTGCAACTACAATATGTGTTGCTAGCTCCTGTACTTTGCATTTTCATTCAGCCCTTTTGAACATTCAAAGTTGATTTTTCTTGTGAAAACACCAGTTATAGCAGAAATTACTATCATCTACTAGCAGCCTCAATTTTCTGGGATGAATTCATACTAAGATTTTCTCTTTCAACTATTCAAATCTCTGCAGATGCAATACCAATTTATTCCAAGAAATTTAACAGACTATAAAAAAAGGTACAAATCTCACCTCAGCATCATCTGCTTCATACCCATCATTACCATCAGCACTACCAGTTCCTTCATTACTGTCATCACCTTCATCCCCCATCCCTGTGTCTTCATCATCATCCTCGTCTTCCTCTTCCTCATCCTCATAGTCCTATGACAAAATCATAAAAAAGCCTTAAGGAAGTGTGGAAAAGGTAGTGGAATAATTTCAAATCTTAAAGTGGTACACTTCACTTTGTGGTACATAGACCACCTCTGCCTGTGGATCTCTTTCTGAAGATGTTCAGCATTTATTATCCACAGAGGACACGTATTTTTCAATTGCTTTGGTAGGTTGACCTTGGCTGGCTGCCACAGACACCCACCCAGCCACTCCCTCACTCCCTCTTCCACAGGACAAGGGTAGAAAATACAATGGAGAAACTTGAGGGTCAAGATAAAGGCAGGCAGATCACTTACCAATTAACATTATGGGCAAAACAGACTCAACTCAGGGAAAATTATTTGTTGCCAATTAAAAATAGAGTTGGATGGTGAGAAACAAAGACAAAAACTACACCACCTTCCCCCCACCCCCTTCTTCTTCCCAGGCTCAACTTCACTCCCTCATTCCCAAGTCCTCTTCTTCCTCCCCCAGCCCAAGCAGGGCAGAGGGGACAAAGAATGGGGGGTTGCGGTCAGTCCATAACAGTTTCTCTCAACTACTCCTTCCTCCTCATACTTTTCCTCCTGCTCCAGTGTGGGTCCCCTCCATAGACTGCAGTCCTTCAAGAACTACTCCAGCAGTGAGTCCTTCCCACTGAAAGGCTGCAGTCCATCAGGATAAACCTGCTCCTGCACTGGCTCCTCTCCACGGGCCCCCAGCTCCTAGCAGTAGAGCCTACTTCTCCATAGGCTGCAGTTTCCTCCAGGGAATATCCTCCTCTCCACAGGCTGTAGGGGAATATCCGCTCCATTGTGGTCTCTTCCATGGGCTACAAGGAATATCTGCTCCAATGCCTGGAGCACCTCCTTCCCCTCATTCTTCTTTGACCTTGGTGTTCACAGGATTGTTTCTCACTTTTTTTTTCCCCCCTCCTCACACTAACACAGCGTTTTGCCCTTTCTGACATATGTTTTCACCAGCTGATGGGCTCGGCTGTGTCCTGCACTGGGGCCACTGCAGAGCCAGCTGGAATAGGCTGTGTCCGGCATGGGGCAGCCCCCAGCCTCTCCTCACAGAGGCTGCCCTTGTATGTTGAATAGTCACAGATAAACTAGAGGCACTGTGGAATTTCCTGACTTCAAAAAAATCAAGCTGAATCAGCAAGTATCTTTGAAACACTAGAAGTTCAGGCTACATAAATACAGACTATTTATACAGTCAAAAAAGAAAATTTGATTAAATTCACCTGCCAGGTGACCTTTACATCTGATCAAAGACAAAATCATAAATAGAGTAGTTCATAAATAAAGAGATTCCATGATATACATACTTCCTGCTCGCCTTCGTTTTCTTCATCATCATCGTCTTCATCATCACTATCAATTACAATGACATCATCTCTCTTGGATTGACCATCCTGACATGAAGAAGTATTTTGTTGATCTGACTGAAGAGGTCCAAGATCTATTGGGATAGACTGGGAAGTTTCTTCACTATCCTCCATGGGAGTGTACTCTCCCTGTGTAACACCCTGTAAAAGATAAAAGTAAATTACCAGAAGAAACAAAACGAAATGCAGCATATACAATTCTTATAATGTTCTTCAGGAAAGTGTCCATTGTATTTCTAAGAGTTTCCTGTTTCCACTCCTAGCTCTCAACTTCGACCAAATGAGGCCTGCTCTGCAACACAAGTACAAGTATTTTGTCCTTCACTTCCAAATCTGATTTGGGATGGGTGCCATTATTAGGGATACTGTATTCATATATGATGCATTTGAATGCACATCCACAAAAAGCTGCTGTCTAAATATTTACCCATCTATTTCTGATAAGCAAGGAGCTATCACCATCACCTGCACAATAAGCAAATACAGATACAGGGAGCATTGTTGACAGCTGAGGAAGCACTCTGCCATTACTGCACATCCAGCCGGAACAATTGCCTGCTTACTTAGAGCGGCACTCTCTGAGCACACCACCAACACTGCAGTTACTGTCAGTGCACAAGACTGTTGATGGGACAATGAGAACAGAAACAAGAAAAACACTAGTTATTGCTGTTTCTTAATAACTAACCAAGACAGGAGAGGACAAAAGAGAATGCTACAGATGATTGTCAGCAAACAAACTACACACAACTAAAAGTCTCTCCAGGATCAAGGAACAACCATCTCTCTTCTAAGCATGAACTCTGAGCTGCTGTTTTACAGTTCTTTTGGTCTGGAGGAACAGTAATGCAATTCACGGGATAGCCAGACACAGAGCTAGCAAATAGTTCTCTTTCCATTCAGCACATATGTATATTCAAAGCACTTATGTATATTCAAAACATTTGAACGGAATCTGACAAGTATGACTAGAAATGTTCAGAAAAATAATGCATCAGGCAAAGTCCCCCACAACCTCTTTTTTTTTTTTAAAAAAAAAAAAAAAAAAAAAAGTATTTGGGATTCTACCACACACATTTTGTAGCATTCAAGACTTTTGGTTTAGGTACGATAACTAGGTTCTGTCGTTTTCTGAAGAACGTGTCACTTTAATGTTGCTAATGGTTGTCTACCAGCAGAATTCAAATAATCACATTAAGTACTAGAACTGTTAATAAAAAAACATTTAAAGATGCTTATGGAATAGAAAGCACACAGCTGGGATTTAATGGGGAGAGAAATGTTTGTCATACCTTCTAAACATGTGAAGGATATGAGGGGAAAAATGCCTGTCTGAAGACTCAGTACCCACCACTGCTTAAAGAAAATAGATTCCACACCTCAACATGAGGTTTTGCCAAGTTAGGGAACTACCATAACACTTTTGCTCATTTGTGAGGTAAAAGGAGATTAAATTAATGGTTTTCACTTTTATTTGGCTTTCCTAACACAGCTACAATGGGCATTTTACAGAACTAGAACAAAATCAACTTTTTTCCCTTTGTTTATCACTTCATGACCCATCTAATACTATGTTTGCTCAAGGATTTGTCAGATCTTTCTGTAAAAGAAAAGCCAGAAGGCAAAGAAAAGTACTCCAAAGGAGTAAGCGAAGAACTGAAAACTCCAATTCCATTTTAAGACTGTGACTCATTTAACCTCTACATCTCAGTTTTACTATATAAAACTGGGCTTAAGGATACCAGGATTTCTAAAACAACACATTGAATTACTATTCAAAATTGTAAAGCTTCATTAATATTCTGAATGTTACTTATATAGGTATGTGTAGAGTGCAATAAAAATTGAGTCTCTATCCTTGAACATTGCAAGTCTAAACTTTAAAAGGTTGCAAGTGGTTTCCATTGGAAAATTGCAGGATGTGATTTGAGATTTCACTTCTAAAAATACTGAGAGTTTGGAAAAAAGAAAGAAGATAGCTATTTCTGCTGAAATGAAGATTTTTTTTCTTTTCAAATATGCTTACTTCTCCAATTGAGTCTTGTGAGTCTTGATTGTATGTTTGAGCTTCTACCTCCCCATCTGTGCTCTCTTCTGCTGTTACTTCCTCCTGAAAGAACATATATTTTTCTCATTTAAAACACATCATTAGCCCTAAAGTTTGGTTCTTTAACATGTTTGAGGTTTTTTTTTTTTTTACTTTTTTTAAAAAATTACCTTTTCCCACCAAGATCACAGGCAACATTTTGTTCCCCTTTTACTATTACTCCTTAGCTCTGCTTTTATCTAACATCTTATCTCTCTGCCCTGGAAAAATACAATTTCCCCATTCCAGTCCGCTGGACCTCAGTGTCTCTAAATCTTTTCAGGACCAAAAAAGAACCCTCAAGGTTTCCCACTCCACCTCCAACCTCTCAGCTAATTAAGTGATAATGTTCTTACACAATCTTGTCCTTTTCCATTATGCAACATCCCTCTCGTACAGAGTTAATAAAACGACTGACTTCCTTAACATTATTCATGAGTTGCCTGCTGTGAGGTTCTGTCTCAACTTCATTCTTTTTTTCATCCCAGTTCCCTCACATCAATATTTCACATGCATCTCCTGTACACTTTTCCATGGAACTCATCTTTGCTTCCCTGGCATTTCCTCAAGTACACTGTATTTTATTCCAGGTAACTGTAGATAATGACCTTCCAGACCACATAGAAAAATGTTTTAACTTCCTTCTCCTCAATGATAGGATACGGCCCTCTCTTTTCCATCCTACAGTTCATTAAGATTTGCATCATTCATTGCAACTGGTATAACCTCTGCCTTTTATGATACCCAAACATAATTGCTTCCTCCCCAATAGTTTAAAAAGTCACATTAAGAATTAACTGACTTGCTCTGAAATAATATACTCGTTCTTCCCATTAAAATCTTCCAAAGGGACAGATTAAGTAGTAGCATTTTATGTTCTTGCAAACCTCAGGTCCAACTCTCTGTATGCTTCTCAGTTTCTTTGGAAGAGGTACATCCACTGTTTCCTCTGAAATTTGGTCTGAGTTTTCCACAGTGTTATCCTCCTCCTCCTCTCGTGGACGTTTAGACAGTGACGAACTTGGGGTAGCTGAAACTTAAAAGAGCCTCTCAGTTATTTTCAGAACAACAAATGTACAAAACAGAAAATCAAAAGGTGTGGTATTTTGCTCTGGAAGATCATCTCCTTTTCTGCATTGAATGGTAACAAATAGAATCAGATAGGATCACCTTGTGCCATTTCCTAGGACATAAAAACGTCAGCCCCTTTTGTAACAAGTCTTTTGCTCTTGGACCGATATTCACAACCTAATTGACCCCAAATGTAAGCTTCAGGGTACAACTAAAATATTTTTTACAACACCTTTGCTTCTGACAAGCACACCTAAAAGTTTAACAGAGTATCAGCTGGGAAACAAAAAAAGTAGTTTACAAAAGCGTATTTTGGGGAATAAACGTTCTACACCAAAATCTATGCTATATAGGGCAAACAGATGTGCAACAGTGTATCACACTGAGTAGCTTTAGAGTTCTCTATATTTTATATTCCAGTGTAAGTAGCTTACTCATGACTCCTAAAATTAACCTTGCTCCAACAGTACCATGGAAACAGGCAGCAAGGTTTAATGTATTAAACCCCAATGCTGCTTTGAATAGATAAACATGTGAGTTTTTATTTTCTGCTTTAAGGAATGCAATGACAACAGCATTTCAGAGGTGCCATTTCTGAAGGCTCAAGAAAGGAGCCTAACCTCAGAAATTTGTAAGACATGCAATCAACTAAGGGGCGGGGCGGGGGGGGAAAGAGCAAATTCTTTTGCTGAAGTTAGGCCTGGTTTGACAAGGGTCCAAATGGCGCTACTTAAAAGGAACTATTCAAAAAGGTAGGCCTATAAAATAAAACCAACCTGTGCCAAACACTGCGGTAGAAGTGGAGGGCCTCTCCATTTGAGAGCTCTGTACAACTTCTACAATGGTAGGGGATGGCTCCTGATTAGCAGGCTCAATCTGAGGATGACTTTGCTGAGTGGGCTGCACAAAAGCAGTCGCTTGCGTCTGTTGCTGAACAGTCAAGATGGGCTGAGAGAGAGATGTCTGAACATTAGGACTGGTGGAACGCACAGACCCACTAGTGCTTCCAAAGACTGGAACATGCTCCACAGGTCCTTCTGATTGCATAGCTGAAAGGCAAACAGTAGCACATTCAACTGTCTTCATATTATCTAGTACAGTTCACATTCCCCATTTCAGAATGCCCTAAATAAGCAGACTCAATGTTTTGCAGATTCAGTTAACGCTGCTTATACCCGTCTTCAGTTGAGGAATCATGAACTTTTTTGCAACAGAAGTGGTCATAAGTGTGCAATATTGAAAGAGATGCAGGGACAATAAAACTATTTGAGGAACTTTCAAACTAATAATTACCAAGATTTCAAGGCAAAGGTAGCATTTATGATTACTGTAGATCCTTATACTATACTAAAATGCTTACCTTCCTGAGTCTCCACCTGTGTTGTAGGCATAACTGTGGCTGTTGGAGTAGTGGTAGGATTAGTGACTGTAGCAGGAGTAACCATTGGACGGATACTGGCTCTTGGAGTAGACTTATTCCCAGCTATTGCAGCAGCAGTCACTTTACTTGGAGTTGACACAACAGGAGTTGGTTTAATATTTGCTGTTGGTGGGTCTGAAGTGCTAGCACTGAAAAACAGGATATTGGTTTCATCATGGTAGATCAGAAAGCAGATTTTAAACATACCAAATGTACATATATTATCATAGCCAGAAATACTAATTTTTAAAGGTTTAAAATTTAAAAGCCTGACAAGGGCATAATGAATTGTCTTCCAAAATTTGTTTATAGTTAAAAAAGAAAAAAGACAAGACACACTATGCCATCAGTAGCATTCTGTCCAGCTTAGAGGTTTGACAGGTTTCTTCAAAGGTAATCAACTAGAAATCTATAAGCACATCAAAAGGAGCAGTGCGTAGCTTGTACTATTAGCTGTCCTGGGTCTTTATTACAGTGAGTAATACATCTTACATTAGAACTAACTGATTCACTCAATACAGAGCAAAGATCTGCCAAATATTAACAGGCATTTTTGAAAGCCTTGCTTTCAAAAGGGTGCTGTCATAAAAACTGAAAAGGAGTTTGTTATCTAAACTTAGTAATACAGTCATATTTCCCATTTTAGAGCTTAGTCATTTGACTATTTTATCTGTTGTCAGAGTTATCACCTATTTAGTCCGTTTCTCATGTTTGAGATTCTTGCACAAGAAAGATCCCCCCCCAAACCAAAAAGGTTAAAGGTAACAATCAAATCTGTACAACTTCAAGAATCTTGAAGTCTGAAACATTTTTTAAAAATCTTTTCTGTTTCCCAGATACCATGTTCCTGGTGGTTAATATGACAATTAAACAGCTTAAAAGCTTTATTGATCAAATGTAGCTGAGAAAACAAGAGGAACATATTGATGTCAATCAGTATCTTCAAAGTTGCTTAAGAAAAATTGTGAAAAGCTTGTGGTTTACTAAACAGAAGAGCAAGTAGATAAAGACAAAACCAAGAAACACCAACCACAGAAACTCTGCAAAACCCCCAAACCCTTCAACTCACATTCCTCTTTCACCTGAAGCTGGAGTAGACTTGAGTGAGATTTGCCTCTGCTGTTCTGGGACCTATTAAGTAAGAAAGAGAAGCATCATGCCACGTACATATGAAACAGAGCGAGCAATTTGGTAAAATACTTCAGCAGACAGATCTCTACTAACAATCGTTTCTCTAACAGACTTGTTAGCATACCTAGTCAGACTCCATGATCATTGCAAATTCTCCAAAACAAATCATACCGGTCATACCAAGTATGCAAACCAATTCGGTAATTTCTCAGGTATTTTCTGAAGCTATTGAGACAATAGCAGCTAGAACCCATTATACTGAACGCATGGATAAAAATACAAAAACAAGAGAGTAGAGTGCAAACAGTTCTTTGGCCGATTCACAGTGAATGATATAACTGTATGCTTGTTAGCACTGGGAATTTTGACTATGGCAGGAAATAAGTTTTAAATTAAGTTCTGAATCCTTACTAAAGCCAACTTGTATATTTCCAAAATCAGGGGACAGTGGAACTTGAATAGTGCATAGTTTGTTGGGCTCATTGATATTTTTTAATTTTCTTTTTTTTCTTTTCTTTTTTCTTTTTTTTTTTTTTTTAAAAAGTGTAGGATTCCTATGACAAGAATTTCCATCTGCTATTTAAGATCTTTAGAAAAAACACCTTCACGTAAAGTAGTCCTGAGTATTAACTACAGTATACACAAAAACAAACCAAGTTGGACAATGGTGCTCGTACTGACAGCTGTTTTTCTCATTCAGTCATGAGACACAGAAGCTGTTTGCTTCCTCTCACACAGCTAGCTAAAAGGTTTTTGTACCTTATTTGTAGACTCTGGTGGCTCGTCTCGCTGTTCATGGTGTCGCTCTTGCTGCTCTCTAAGTTCTCTTTCCAGACGGCAGATTCGACCTTCATACTGTGATTTGAGTGCACTCATCCGCACCTCCAA
This sequence comes from Fulmarus glacialis, assembly GCF_000690835.1. Classification (NCBI taxonomy): domain Eukaryota; kingdom Metazoa; phylum Chordata; class Aves; order Procellariiformes; family Procellariidae; genus Fulmarus; species Fulmarus glacialis. The sequence goes on from NW_009228786.1 coordinate 20,405, forward strand.
TTCAGTCTTCTGCTCTTCTAATGAACTGCTCTTTTGCTTCCACTCTTCATTTTCTTTTGTTAGCTGTTCTTTCGTACCTAATTGAATAGGAAAGAATTCAGTCTTGCCATGTAAACTTGCCTACTAAGTCTCTGCATGCTGAATACCCGTCTGTTTTAATAGGTTACTGAAGCATTTTGAAATTTTAAAAATGTTAAGCTATCAAAGGAGCTCTTAGAGGTAATTTTAACTTTCACATGCGATTTTTCTATTCA